>NW_015625577.1:1829411-1837071 GCF_001515625.1 Sinocyclocheilus rhinocerous
AACGAAACCGCTGCTCAGCAATCTTAACCTTCAGTTATAGATTAACTGGGAGGTTTTCCTTGAACTCTTTGAAGTGGGTTTATTCAGCTGAAACGCAATCTCGCCTCCAATACACAATATGTGGGCCGGATCTAGAACAATGGTAGGCCTACCGTATGTTGGTTGAACATGACTTATCATATTGCATTTAAAATGGTGCATGCGCATAAAAATCAAAGCTTGAGGTGGTCTTTCTTTGGGAAAGATGTGTTGTGCATGAGATTGCCTCTAAAAATGCTCTTTGAAGGTTCCTTGCGGATAAGGCCGAGTGAATGAACATGTTGGATTTTATTGTTTTTTTCAAACTGACAGACACACTATTGAAAGTCTAACTGAATAAACTTTCTATAGCATATGAACTTGCCGCCTAATATCTCCCACGCGCAAAACAACTCCTATACAAACCTCTAAGGAGACTATTGAGGACAATGTGATTAGTTTTGAGTTGCAACTTCAACATACAGCAGTACTGTATTTTGTCATTAGGAGGAACAAAGCCTCTAGAGACAGGACGACATTTCACCTCACGTCTTTCCTCAAAGGTGAAGTGAATCCTGTTTATTCGCCGTCTCACAGGCTTCGGTGAAGTCCAAAAATCTTTGTATTCTGCAAATCTCGAATTCTCTTTCATCAAAAGTGCGTTGACACAGCCAATTATTCTGCAAAATGTCAGACTTTGAAGATGAGCCAGGTACTTCAGCTCAGATCTGAATCTTCTGTCATTCTCGGTTAATTTCTTCGATCTGACAGGGTTTCATCGAACTCATTTTCTTGCAGTTTGAAGATGTTTTCTCTGCCGGTGCTTGTTACGTTTCATAAAAGCAGCTCTCACAGATGCTTCAAATGAAACTCTATCATTGGAAAGTGTCTTGTTGTTTTCTTGATCCATATTTGTCAAGGTTAGAATGTGAAACATTTGAGACGACACACTTTTAAAGGGTATTTGTTGAGTTATTTGACTTTTCTTTTGTGAATCTTCTTCATTGACCATGCTAGATGTTTGGATTTATGTTTTTTTTTTTTTTTTTTGAGAATTATAAGTGTAAAAATACATAGAACAGGTGCTACTATTCAGCTTTACACACACGCACATTCATGTGAACTATAAAACACCTGGACGTGTGCGTCTCGCCCTTTGCATGAAAGGGAAATGGGGATCGTTGAACGTGACAGGTTTGCAGAGCGTGACAACTGGACAGTGGAGGAAGGAGAGGAGGAGTGCGGGGTGGGTACGGCCTGTGTAGTGCTGCCAAAAGCAAACAAACCGCAGTCCACTGATAGCTCAGTACAAAGAAGCCAGAACAGAACAGACCTAAAGATTGAAGTCTCTCTCTTTCTCTTGCCCACTTCCTCTCTATCTCTTATTCTCTCTTAACATGCCAGCTGGACTGGGACGGACAAACGATACATGCCAAATTCTGATTGGACGAGTCCGTCATACAGATCAAGCTTTCTCTTTGTTATACAAAGATTTTTGTGTGTGTGTGTGTTTATGTATGTGTGCAAAACTTGCCATTTTCTGTTGAAACAGGAAGGATGTTGGACGAAACATATATCAATAGATAAACTGTTATCTAACATAAAATTAACTATGAAAAGTATCATATGTATCATATCGAAAATGTATCATATCGCTGTTTTCCCCTCTTTAAAACAGTAATTTTCTCAGTTGTATTCTGCAATTAAAATCATGTCATACAATAGCAATGTCCTATTTTCTGCATAATGTTGAATTACTGTTAAATACATTAATTATTTTTTTAGTTATTATTTAGTATATTTAATTTCTAATTTAATCTATTGAAACGGTATTTAATCACTATTTAAAATGTAGGCATTATAATTTTAATTAAAAAAAAACATTATTAAATAAAATTATTAATAAATATATATACTGTATATATATATATATATATATATATATACTGTATATATATATATATATATATATATATACTGTATATATATATATATATATATATATATACTGTATATATATATATATATATATATATATACTGTATATATATTTAGTTATTATTTAGTATATTTAATTTCTAATTTAATCTATTGAAACGGTATTTAATCACTATTTAAAATGTAGGCATTATAATTTTAATTAAAAAAAAACATTATTAAATAAAATTATTAATAAATATATATACTGTATATATATATATATATATATATCATTATTATTTTAATTTTAAAAACAGTATTAAATAAAACAATGAATGTATGTGTGTGTGTATATATAATAATTATTAATAAGTATATAAATAATAATAATAACAATAACAATAGTAATAATAATTATTATTATTGTTGTTGTTATTATTATATAATGTTTTGTACAAGATGGTTACAAAAGCTAACAGACAAGGACAAAATTCCACACAATTTCTATTTTGATTATATTAAACCATATTACCTATTTACTTTATTGTATCTGAATTATTAATATTTCATTTATCATAGATTGACAAGACATATTGCATTTTTATATGTATTATATGTATTTATATTATAGGTCATTATTTTGTATAATTGTTGTGTCCCACATTCTGTGCATAAAATGGTTTCCAAAGCTTAGGTCAAAAAGCCATAAAATTCCAATTTAGATTTTATTAAACCCCATCCTGTATTTACATAATTGAATCTGAATTCCGAATATTTAATTAAGCATAGATGGACTAGACATGTTGCATTTTTCCAGTATTTGCATCTCTGCATGGGAAAGAAAGCCGTGTTTGTGTGTGTTTGATATCTGTGTGTGTGGCTGTCTGTGTGTGCAGATTGTAACTGGTAGGGATGCCCTCCAGGAGCGAGCCCTCACTTTGAATCCCACTTCAAACGCTGATGATAAAACAGACGAACACAGATAGAAAGCAGACAATCCTTTTTTATTTTAATTAGAAAAGAAGCAATTAGACCTGCGCTTCCCCTCGCCGCTGCATCAGAGTTTTTGACTGATATCACACTGTTCTTATTGAGATGAATAAGGTACCCCGTATGAATTGGAGGAGTCAGCTCCACTAAACCTCAGTGGGCTATATTAAAGCTATTACTTCAAAGAGAAAGCCTTAGCATACTTCTGACAAACAAACAAAAACGCATAGAACAAAGTCTAATCTTTGCACGTTTGTACCTGGATTGATACAATCAATACACAGCAAACAGTTCCATCCAAATCATCAATGCACCTTTGATACTAATATTTACCTGAGTGTATGTTCAATGTGTTTCTTCTGTTTGCTCTGTAGGGGGCAACAAGCTGAAAAACCAACATTTCCGACTAAACTGGGCTTGGATCTCCCTGGAGAAAGAGTACTACCAGGTGGATGAGGAGAGCAAGTTTCTGGAGGTGGTCTTGAGACGCAGAGGTTACCTTGGCGAGACTTCATTTGTTAGTAAGTGATGTTAAAAGAGTGCTTAATTTCCCATCATGCACTACTGATAAGATTTTATCAAGCCTCTCTGTAGTGGTAAATAACTGTGACCTCTAATTTGCTGATTGTAGTCTCTTTATAACATCGCTATTTTAGGCTCTTTGAACTTCTATTGATGTTGCTCCTCATGTCATCAGATTTGGTTGCTTGATTTGCATCAAGACTTTGCTATGCTTCCGCCTACATCCACACTGATAATACTAGTTTTTATGACTCATAACAGTAGAAATAAAAATCAGCAACCCACATATTATTCAATTGGCAGTTGAGTTTCCACAGTCAGCAGAAAAAACCTTCAATTCCTTGAGGGACAAGAACCTTACATAAGAAAGGTCATAGATCAAAGTTAAAAAGCATATCATTCATGCAAGGGAACTTCATTATAATGAGTTTCTGTTGTGTTGATGAGATATGCTCAGTTTTGTATCGTAAAGAATCACTTATTTCATTGGCCTCCAGAATATTAGATTTAATCATAGCCTTCTGCGGTCAAATATTTTTAATAACCACTGAACATTTTTGAACACCACTAACCCTGGTATACAATAACCTACATAGTTATGCAAGTTTTATATCTCTTGTAGCACTCCAAGGTATCTTTCTTTATTTTGCAGTCATTTACTGGTTGACTGTACACTACCATTCAAATGTTTGAGGTCAGAAAGCTAGATTTATTTATTTAAAGAAATGTGTACTTTTATTCAGCAAGGAGACATTAAATTGATCAAAAGTAACCGTAAAAACTTTTACGTTGTTACAAAAGATTTATATTTCAAATAAAAGCTGTTCTTTTGAACTATTCATCAAAAAGTCTTGAAAAAAGTATCACAGTTTCCACAAAAATATTAATCAGCACAACGTTAATATTTAATTATAATTATTTTTCATTGTTCAACATTTTTACTGTTTTTATTGTATTTGTTTTATAAATAAATTCAATAAGAGAGACATTTTTTCAAAAATGTGTAAAAAAAAAAGTGAAAAAATAAATCCCAAAATTTACAGTGGTAATACAGAAAATTATAGTTGACAGACAAGTGTACCTCAAATTCAAGAATTCTGGATGAACAGCAAAATTTCATGAATTTGAGAAAGATTGAACTTGTATCTCAAAAATACATCAAATATTTAAAATATGACAGCAGAATCTAAATAGATAAATAATATTTGATTAATTTCATAATATTTTTTTCTAAACCAATAGCTTAGGATCTAGTTTAGTATTGGTTTAAATTATTTGGACAATGTTCTATGTACTTTATTTTTATATGCCTAGGACATATACCTAGGACATTTTCATGACTTTCTAACACCCCTGAAAGTCATGGAAATATTACTCCTTAATAGAAAATTTCAGCTTCTGGAATGAATGTTTATCAGATTTAATCTAAATCAGTTCCAGTAGCCCAACAGAGCATGACACTAGCAACACCAAAGTCATGAGTTTGACTCCAAGAGAGCATCAGCATTTCAGTCATCCCCAAGAGGGAGTTTTCCATTTGCATGAGCTACAACCTAGCATGGAAAACACTGTAAAAATGAGAGTTACACTGTCAGGATCACACTGACAGCCTTCCACAAGCTCTGATGAAACAGATGAATATTCCATCCACATGCTGAGCTTGACCACCATTCCACAACTCACCTCGGTTCATGTCCAGGGGCTGTCGATAAGATGAGCTGCTGGCCTGCTGTTCATCTGCCACTCGCTGGGTCTGGATCAGAGACCTTCCTGTACTGAAGTGGGGAGATGAGGAAGTCTTTGAAATGATGATTTTTATTCAATTATTATTTTGATTTTTCACTCTCTTCCTCAGTTTCTCTTCAAGGACTGACGTTCTCTGAATAATTGCGTTTTATACAGGCATGTGACATGACAGGACCCCTCCTTTTTTGTGATGTACCTTAATATCAAAGCGCTTCTTTCTAAATTTGCTTCAAAGAAGTCAAGTTTTTTTTTTCTTTGGCAACCCAATTTCTCCTCCTTTGCCGAAGCTTTCTCCCAATCTGGTCTTTCCTCTGGCAGTTTTCCCCCAAAATGATTCTTCCCTCTGAGTTATTTATTTTTTTGTGGGATATATAAATATCTCATTATACGTTGGTGACCTTTGAGATTTCTGTGGTGGGAAGATATAGTGTTGTCCGCTAGCTAATAATGCTCACCTGGCAACACCCGCTGTGAAGCTGCTGGCACCGTACAAACCTTTGTCAACCCAAGTGGACAGAGATCCACCAGTGGGACTGCCAGGCTAGGATGAGCATCTGATCTTCTGAAGGACTAGACTTTATAGACTTTATTCTCTTTCCAAAGAACGGCACACCGCTCTCTTTGAAGCTTTTATTACAGAATGGTTGCGTCATGCACACTGCAACATCTCTACATTGGCTGTTAACAAAGCTCTTCTGTGATTTATAGAAACACAGACGACATGATATAAACAGGAGTTTTCTCAATCCCTTGACAGTGGTCTTTATTTGCTAGCACACTTACTTGTATATAGCAGTTTGTTGAAAAGACACTAACAATGTTTTTGTCAATGTACAATCTGTAAAACATATGTTCTTTTCACTCCAATGCACTAGAAAATATATATTTATTTATTTATTTATTGTATTTATTTTTTATTGCGCTTAATTGTATAGTTCTAATGTAAAAAAAAATTTAGCCCATGAGGTCTCCATTTGCTGGCATTTGCAGAAGTTTGGTTATTTGTATAGTTTCAATTAAAAACAATATTTTATTTATTTTTTTATTTTTTTTTGTATTGTATTTTATATTTTCTTTCATTTTCTTTATTATTATATAGTTTTGTAGTCTTTATAGTTATATATATATATTATAAAATACTTTAATTTGCTTACATTTCTGTGCTTTATTTAACGTTTATTTACTCTTTCATTCTTAAGGTATTGGTACCAAAGATGGTACGGCTGAAAAGGACAAAGATTTCAGAGGGAAAGCCCAGAAACAAGTCCAGTTTAACCCAGGTCAGACCACTGCTACCTGGAAAGTGCGCATCTTGTCAGACAGCCTATACGAGCAGTTCGAGACCTTCCAGATTGTCCTGTCAGAGCCTGTCATGGGAGCACTGGAGTTCCCAGAGGCAGCAACCGTGGAAATTGTTGACCCCGGAGATGGTAAGCTCACAAAAAAAAAAATTTAAAATCAAAACATGGGTTCCAGGTGCTGGGAATGGGTTAGGATAGCAACAAAGGTCAGCATGTGGGTTCAAAAGCCAGCCTTATTCAGACAAACTTCAACGTTAAGCAAACAAGTTCAGACTTCAACCAATCATTAGAAATGTTGCTTTAACATAAAATAGGTTATGTGTTTAGTCTGTTACTCAGTCTAGTCTTATTCAATCTAAGGATGCTGCTATCCACTATTGTTCAAAGGTTTGGGGTTGGCAAGATTTTTAAATCTTTTTTAAAAAAGTCACTTATGATGTAATTTTTTGCCACTAGAGGGTGCGTATTGAAAAAAAAACAAAGAAACAAAGGCGTAGTTAGTCTTCATCAGGCCCGGATTGGCTTTGGCCGCAAGGGCCGGTGTCGTCATGCCACTGGGTTGAACTATGCTGTACCAGCACTCATAGCAGCCCCACTCTTTTTATTTATTTTCTCGCAGGCCATATTATTATTTTCACCAGATCATATCAGTAACAAATTCTCAATTGATAACTAAAATAGACTGTGATAACTAATCATTATTTTTGCGCAAATCGTTGTTTTATTTGTGAACATAGGCGTTTGAGGAAGGCTTTAAGACCAAGCGGAATTCTCTGCCGGCTGCTCCCGCTTCACAGCGAGCGGGACTCGCGCTAACTGCACCCTTCACCGTCCGCTTTTTTATTTTACAAAATCAGTTTGGGCGAATGCAAACAACTTATTGATCATGAGCCCAACATCCAGCACGGCAGGAAAACATTTAATCTTCCTGAGGGAAGACGTCTTTCATTGTAAGTTATGCTGTTAAATAGAGAGGGGAAAAAATGCATTACAAAAAATAAATAAATAAAATAAAATAAATTCTTGTGTAGGCTATTCTTAAACTTGGACCTCATTACTGAAGTAAAAATCCAAGCACCAGAAGCGGCCCACACTCTCTTAAAAGTCCCATATTGTACACCTTTCTGGAGTTTTATTTGAGGTTTTGATGTCCTTAAGAATAT
>NW_015625577.1:1838959-1839396 GCF_001515625.1 Sinocyclocheilus rhinocerous
ATAGACCTTCAGTTGTTAGATTTTCAAATTTCATGCCATTTGTAATTTCACAGTATTTTCACCTCCTCAATTACACGTGTGAAGTCACAATTCTATAATGGTACAAGTTACTCAAGCCATGAGTAAATAAATGACATTTTAAATTATTTTTTGAATAATTGTACATAAATAGGTTAAGCAGAACAATTGTGATTATTTCTGAGAACTTTTTAACTGCAGGCAGACTATAAGCCTTTAAGGCTGATTTATACTTCTGCGTCGGACCTACGCCGTAGCTTTATGTTCTACAAGAATAAACACTATTTTCACAATTGTCCCTTATTTTCCATTTCTTATGTTAATTGGCAATGGTGACGTAATTATCTTTTGACTCCCCTGACAGCGGAACCTTGCTCAAAAATAAATAATCATTGTTGGAGATTTGCGAGCAAAAAAAT
>NW_015625577.1:1840798-1848765 GCF_001515625.1 Sinocyclocheilus rhinocerous
GTTTTATCATACTAGATACATTTGAAAGTTCTGTTATAATGCTACTCTGTGCGGTCGTAACCGGTCTATTAAAATGCACAATATATTAAAGCGTCTTTGGTGTTTCCACGTTTGCTACAAAACAAACCCGGAAATCGAGGGTGTATGACGTCATTGGCAGGTGACACAATGACACTATAGACACGGTCCGTGTCACTCGTTAAAATTGCTTATTTCTCTGGATTTAAACATTCTTTGAAACATTTGGGATAATGTAAGTACACAAGTCAGCAAAATATATAAAACTGTTCTAGTGGTTTTTGGATATTTTAATAAAAAAATCTTACATATTGTGCCTTTAAGCTTACCAAGGCTGCGATTATTTGATAAAAATACAGTAAAAACTGTAATTTTGTGAAATATTACAATTAAAAATCTTATCTTACATAGTAGTGAAAATATTTGCAGTATGGAAGCCTGTTTCCGCCACCGAGTAAAAAATAAAAAAAGGTAATTGCGACTTTTATCTCACAATTCAGACTTTTTTCTCACAATTGTGAGTTAGCATCTCGCAATTCTGACTTTTTTTCAGAATTGCATGATACAAACACAAATTTTTTTCTCAGAATTGTCAGAATTTCTCAGAATTGTGAGATATAAAATATTTTTTTCTTGGAATTGCGTGATATACAGTAAACCCGCAGTTGCGAGTTATAAAGCCAGTATTGCGTGATATAAACTCGCAATTGCGAGGAAAAAAAAGAGAATTGGGAGATTTAAACTAGCAATTCTGAGAAGTAAAGTCGCAATTCTGAGAACATATTCTTTTTTCCCTTTCAGGATTGGACTTTATAACTTACAATTGCGAGTTTATATCTCAGTTCTGAGAAGCAAAGTCAAAATTGCGAGAAAGAAGTCAGAACTGCGAGATATAAACTGGCATTTGCGAGAAAAAAGTCAGAATTGCGAGTTTACATCTCACAATTCTGACATGGTGACTTGCAATTGTGAGTTTATATCTCACAATTCTGAGAAAAAAAGTCAGAATTGCGAAATGTAAACTCGCAATTGTGAGAAAAAAGTCAGAATTGTAAGATAAAAACTTGCAATTACCTTTTTTTTTATTCAGTGGTGGAAACAGCCTTCCATATTGTAGACTTCAGATATCAGTCAAATATCTGAACTGACAACTCAAATATCAAATATTAAAGTCAACATGAAATGTCATTTGCAACCTATTTTAATTCTGTGAGCTGAGTTATTTCTAATTGAAACAGATGAGAAAATGTAGGATGGGACTTGATGTTATCAGTTAGGAATTAACTGGATTTCGAGAAAGTGGCTGGAGGGAATGGGTTGAAAAATAAAAGTGACTGGCTATGTCAGCCGAAAAGGAAAGTAGTTTTTTCTTGGGAATAACTTGCAATGATGAAACTTAGATAACATGTATTTAGACAGTAAATTAGGCCAGTTTTATAGAATTTTTACTCTAGTAGATTGATAAAATTAGAAGTATTGCATTTTAGATTTCTTTTGCTGAGCGAGTGTTCCTTGTAGGCAATGTAATAATTTGTGTATGAGACAAAATTGTCAGACCAAGCAAAGGTAAGCCAGAAAATGTGGGAAAGGAGTGTCGGTGGGGGCGGACATCACAGCTGTCACCCGTCTGTACATTGTAATCATAGCATAATATCTCCAGAACATCTGAATAACATCCTGGTGCCTCCTCATCAAAACATAGCAGCCAAGCCTCTTTAGTTGTGACAGGATCTACGGCTGATTTAGCAGGAGCAGTCCCTTTGTTCTCTGATCTGACTGAATGAGCGCTTTCTCCGTAGATCTTACACTTACACTGCTTAATATCGCAAAACTCATTTCCCTATATATATATATGTGTGTGTGTGTGTGTGTGTGTGTGTGTGTGTGTAACTTATATGTAACTTATATATAACTTTGCCTCAGCAAACGCTCCTTTTTAAGCCACATTCATCAAAGATCAATTTCGATCTTCTCAATCTTTTTTTTCAGTGCTTACTTAAGGGGATAACATTACATAGTCTATTTGAGCTGAAGTGCAGAGATCGATGGAAAGGCATATAACGCTGCAGTCACTGTGGCCTCATATGACATTTATCAGTTACAGAGATAAGTCTGTTGTTCCTTTGCACAAGAACATAAAACAACTTAATACCACAGTCTGAAAGGTTAAATCTCATTTAATTATCTTCAGCCTCTAAGTGCAAAGAAAGCTTCATGCAGATTTGAACAAGGCATATAATTGAGTCTTTTTTGAAAGAAAACCCACATAGCTGTGTCCTTAGAGAGCTGCTCGGCCATATATCATCTCAATAGTGGCTGAAAAATCAAGTTTTATACAGATAAAGGGGATTAATTTATTTGAAGTGGTGACCGTGAAGTTGGCAAACGTTTTGAACTCACAAATGCTCACAAATAGTAACTTTCATGCTGCCTTCTGGGTTTTCAACTAGGATTCATGTAATTGTTTTAGCCGTTCCCAACCCGTCTGATAAGGGTGTTCATATCTCTCCCACTACAAAACATCAATGGTTGAGGATTTCTTATCATGAAACTTGGGTCTGTCAAATTATTATACAGTTCTGAACCTTTTGACAGCAACAGAGAGAGAGATCAATACCACTTTAAAAACACTGTAACAGAATCTAAGTTAAACATACATTTTTAAAAAGTTAGAAACTTTGAGGACTAAAATGTCAAGCTCTGAAAGAACTTCACATCTGAAATGCAACTGAATCCACCTGGACTCCTCACGCAAATGATTATTTCAGTAACTTCACTAACTATTTTACATGTATTTACAGTATGCTAAATATGATGGTTGCTTTTCCCCCTAGAATCCACAGTGTTCATCCCATTGTCTACATACTCGATTGAGGAAGATATTGGAGAACTTCTGATTCCTGTGCGAAGATCTGGAGATGTCAGTCAAGAGCTCATGGTTGTCTGCTTCACACAACAAGGTGAGTTATAATAGAAACGTAAAGGTATTTCCATTTCTTACAAACCAAATCAAACTTGAACATGAATTTAAACTTTCAAGCTCATCAGATTTCTTCAACTACATTTTTTAACTTTTAAGTGGCGTTTATCCTAAACCCACTAGACCCGTGAGATTCAATTTGAATGCTCACAACTTCCTCTAATCTTCCCTTTTTTCTCATCCGTGCAGGTACAGCCAAAGGCACGGTTCCCACCACAGTGCTTTCCTATTCTGACTACATTTCTCGACCCGAGGAACACCACAGCGTGCTGCGTTTCGATAAGGGCGAGACGGAGAAGCACTGCCGTGTGGTCGTCATCGATGACTCACTCTACGAGCCAGAGGAAAGCTTTAATGTCACCCTCAGCATGCCCATGGGCGGCCATCTGGGTCAGGAGTTCCCCACCACCAGGGTCACCATCCTGCCTGATGTGGATGACGGTAAGATACTTCACTGTGTTGGATGTGTTAGACTTGTTTGGTATTTATATGTAAGTTTTGTAATGTTTCACCAAGAGACCAAGTATAGTTTGAGTTTGATGATCAGAGGATTTTAAAAAATGAGGCAAATTATCCAGTGGGATTCAGTTCTGCTGTGCATAGTGGAAAAAATAATTGCAAGAGTTTGTAACAGTTGCAGGACTTTTTGAGTGGGATTTAACTTAATCAGTAGTGTTTTGGACTGTTTAAGTAATGCACAAGGAAGACTGGAATATTCTTAATCTTGAAATATTTATGAGCTTTCTAAAGTTTTTCAGGCAGGTAATCATATAAAAAAAACTATTCTTTTAAATCTTTGGGGCACTTGCAGGCTAAGAGACGCTTGAAAACATTTTCTTGACAGTTGCTTCCATTCGAGGCTGCAGCTTGGGAAGCTATCGGAGGCTTTGTTTTAAAGGGGTCATATGATGCTGCTAAAAAGAACATTATTTTGTGTATTTGGTGTAATGAAATGTGTTTATGCGGTTTAAAGTTAATCCCGTAGCGATCTAGCTCAGAAATTTGAAGGCAAGATCACACTGAATGTTTAATCTAAATTCATAGGATTTATTGAACACCACAGCAAACCTTGAAATGATTTTCCAGCCATAATTCATGAAGTATGAAAGCAAAGAATGGTGGAGTCTCACCTTAAAGTGGGGAGAATGGATTATTTTGTCTGTAGAGAGAGAGTATTATTCCAATATGTTGTGGATTTCTTTCTTTCTTTTTGTGCCTGAAAGAGCCACCTGTCTGAACCTTTCGGAGTGAAGTTTAGCTTGAAAAAAATTATTTGTGGGAAAATTGTGATTTAATTATCATTATTTGAAAATGTAATTTAATTCTAATGCGAAACAATCAACAGGTTCTGAAAAATTAAACAGACTTAAATTTTTATATATAAAAAATAATAATTATATGAGGCTTCTCCCATTTTTTAGGCCTAGTAAAAAGTAATTTAATTTTATGCATAATAAGAAATTCTAGAAAATCTTAGAATAAAATTTAAATAATCGACTCGCCTGGATGTTGCTCAAAATATGTATTTTCTTTTTCATACAATGCAATTGATCAAATTTAATAAAATTGACTGACTTTTATAATAATACTAAATCCATAAAATAGCTATGTGTGAACATAAAATGAATATGGGGTATTATGTGCAAACAGAAATTAATATGGGGTTCAAGCAACATGATAAAGATTAGATGATCATATGATTTTGTTTTTTAGATGAACTGTCCCTTTAAGAATATACAATTATTAATGACCTTAGTTTTAATGATAAACAAAACATAACAGATCCGGTCATGTATATTTTATCCTTAAGCCTTTTTAAGGTTTGATTTTTATCTAATATGACTTTAAATGTGCATCAAAAACAGGGCTATCCATTTTGAAGCTGAAAGCTGTCCTCAGGCGTGTACATGTCTATGGGTACACATGTGCATCTGTGCCCCAGAAAGCACCTTATCGCTCATCTCCAGGTGTAGTTACAGGTGCTGTTCTCTATCAGATCTCCCCACGGTGCCTCTTTGTTCAGCAACACCTCCGGGCCTCCCCATCTCTCACAGCTGCCCGGCTATCTCCTGAGACCGATGCTTATCCTGCACAGAAAGGGTAGACTGGAAGTAAAAGATCCAACAAAACCGCTGGTTTTTTTTAGTTCTACCTACATGAAACTCAGATTCTGCTGGGAAGAAGGAGCCCTCGAGTTTGTGGGAGGTCTGAAATCTATTTGCATTTACGCACACACACACATAAGCCAGAAGAAAAAACTTTGGCGAATTCAATTTATTCAGTTTGCTTTTGATGTGTAACAGCCTTTGAAGTAATTTGGTTTCATACAAGCAAATCTTTCATTAAAAATCTCATGGAAAATAAAACGTTGATGGACCAGATGATGGACAGCTTATGGATTGAAGCTCTCCTATCTCTGGGCAATTGAATCATAGATAGATTGCGTTTATTACTATTTATGGCAGGGTTTTATGGTGGTGAAAGTGTCCTTCTTTTTAGAGGACGGGTTACATGCCTGAAATTCCCAACAGTTGGTCGCTGCAATGTAATTTAAAACGTTGCGTGTCGAAACGTCGTGTTTGAGTCTCCAGGGTCAGCTCTAGAGGCGTCAGCACAACTGTGGTGCCACATTGATGTCTCTGTCAAGTTTTTTATGAGGGTGGACTTCATGGAATATTTTTCAATCTGTAACCCTGTCCAGAATGTCACCAAGCCATTCCAAATGTCAGGAAAGTAAAATACTGGCAGAAAACATTTGGAGATCAAGTGGCTGGAAAAACATTCATGGCTGATAGATAGATAGATAGATAGATAGATAGATAGATAGATACTTATTTATTCATTTATGTATGACAGGTCAGATTTTCAGTTTCACAAGTCTCTGGTAATGTTTGAGCTTACCGAAATAGGACAAAAGATGTTTTGTTTAGCACTTTTTTGGTTTTACCTCAGCTCTTGATTGTCAAGGTGAGGTAAATGACAATCGGAAGCCTCTTACGCATATCAGTTCGCAGGCTGATCCTATTTCTTACGGGTGATTTGTCAAGTATAAACACACAGGGTGGAGGACAGCACTGCCGTGTAGAAACTGTCTTTGTTTACATCTTCATTGTTATCTTGTTTTCCAGTCCAGATACTTGGCTGATGTCAAGAATTTCAGCAAGGAGGAGTTAAAAAAAGGAGAGAAAGAGAGAAAACATTGCCTGGAGCTACTCTCTGACAGCAGTGCTGGTTCACTTTTGCAAATGACGCATACACCTGAAACCTGATCGACTGTTTTTAGAAAAGACAGCACCGTGTCAGCTTATTGAGTGCCACCTACTTAGAGTACTCAGAGCACGCACACACAGCAACAACACCCGGTAAAAATAGACAGACAAAGATATAGATAGATAGATAGATAGATAGATAGATAGATAGATAGATAGATAGAGTACTACTCTATTCTGTCTGTACTGAGTTTCTCACACACACACGTTTGTTTTTCTGTCCAGGTTGAGACTTTCTATTGGTTTCTATTGTTTTTATGCAGAGAAAAGGGCATGCATTGTTCTCTGCCTTTACCCCTAAACCTAACTCTCATACAAACCATTTCAGGTTTTACTCTTCTTATATTTGGTTTTCACATGTCTTTTGTAATTGTATTGGTAACAAGAATCAGCTGGCAACATCATATTTAGGAAATCTGTGTGTTGATAATGAGTGCGGTGGGACGTGTTCTCGCACGCTGTGGTAACTGCCGCTGGATACGGCAAAAATCACCCTCGCATGCATCAAGGAAGAACCACATTTGAGTTATTGTAACTATAAAACAAGAGGATACTTGTACCTCAGGATCAGGCTCACTAATATACTGCTTGATGTCAGACTGTGAATGTGTGCTGGGCTAATAAAGCTATGATTATGGACCACTTGGAGAGCAAAATGAGCGTAGGTGGCTGTCTGTCTGGAGCCTATTATTAAGATCCAGTCTTCCGATTCTGGGTCAGCCTGGAGGAGAATAGGCAGATGTCCTGTGGAGAAGTTGGTGATTGAAGGGAATTGTTAGGTCACATTTCTTTCATCATTAATTGAAGAAATATTTTGTCAACAATAACAAAAATTATGCTTCAAGGCGAAATTTAAATGGATAGTTGACCCAAAAATTCAAACAGTTGATGGTAGCCATTGAGTTCCATAGTCTGTATAAAAATAGAATGGCTACAATCAACTGTTTGTTACTAGCATTCTTCAATATATTTTTTTGTGTTTAACAGAGGAAAGAAACTCTTGTTTTGGAACAACATGAGGGTGACTAAATGATGAAAGAATTCATTTTTGGGTGAACTATTTCTTTAAATCATTTTAAATGAATACAAAAATATAATAAGAATAAAGAAAATGTGACATTCATTTTTTATGTGCACTTTGAGCATATAAAAACATGCAGCTGAAATTGTGACTGAAATCTTTAATTTGGTCTTCACAGTACATACAGGTCATTTTTTAAACAGTCATAAGTAGTGGCAACGTAATATGGCATTAGCCAGCAATCACAGATTTTGCATTGTCAATCACAGAAAGCACCCTGGCGAGTCGACTTTTTTGCAAGAGAATTACCTGTTCTGGTGCTTTTTTAAAGAAAATTGCAGCAAATCAATTCCGCTCCTGTGGAAATGTGTACAGTGTGTTCTTGCTAAGAAACACTTAGCGCTGTGTTAATGTGCTCTGCCATTTTCTTCTACCCAGAGGTCTTTGCTTTTTATAAATGCTCTCTCTGTGGGAATGCTAAGGAAAGTTCAAGCGCACATGTCTGCATGTAGACGTGTGAAGCGCACACCCAGACTCCCAGGGTACATTCTGCCTCTCTCACTGTGTGTGCACATAATTGAATATAAAATTATAATGTTATATGATGTATAATATTCATATAAAATTATTATGCGATATATATGTATATTTTTGTGTGTATATATATAATAATTATATA
>NW_015625577.1:1848849-1859245 GCF_001515625.1 Sinocyclocheilus rhinocerous
ATAGATAGATAGATAGATAGATAGATAGATAGATAGAGTACTACTCTATTCTGTCTGTACTGAGTTTCTCACACACACACGTTTGTTTTTCTGTCCAGGTTGAGACTTTCTATTGGTTTCTATTGTTTTTATGCAGAGAAAAGGGCATTTTCTGTTCTCTGCCTTTACCCCTAAACCTAACTCTCATACAAACCATTTCAGGTTTTACTCTTCTTATATTTGGTTTTCACATGTCTTTTGTAATTGTATTGGTAACAAGAATCAGCTGGCAACATCATATTTAGGAAATCTGTGTGTTGATAATGAGTGCGGTGGGACGTGTTCTCGCACGCTGTGGTAACTGCCGCTGGATACGGCAAAAATCACCCTCGCATGCATCAAGGAAGAACCACATTTGAGTTATTGTAACTATAAAACAAGAGGATACTTGTACCTCAGGATCAGGCTCACTAATATACTGCTTGATGTCAGACTGTGAATGTGTGCTGGGCTAATAAAGCTATGATTATGGACCACTTGGAGAGCAAAATGAGCGTAGGTGGCTGTCTGTCTGGAGCCTATTATTAAGATCCAGTCTTCCGATTCTGGGTCAGCCTGGAGGAGAATAGGCAGATGTCCTGTGGAGAAGTTGGTGATTGAAGGGAATTGTTAGGTCACATTTCTTTCATCATTAATTGAAGAAATATTTTGTCAACAATAACAAAAATTATGCTTCAAGGCGAAATTTAAATGGATAGTTGACCCAAAAATTCAAACAGTTGATGGTAGCCATTGAGTTCCATAGTCTGTATAAAAATAGAATGGCTACAATCAACTGTTTGTTACTAGCATTCTTCAATATATTTTTTTGTGTTTAACAGAGGAAAGAAACTCTTGTTTTGGAACAACATGAGGGTGACTAAATGATGAAAGAATTCATTTTTGGGTGAACTATTTCTTTAAATCATTTTAAATGAATACAAAAATATAATAAGAATAAAGAAAATGTGACATTCATTTTTTATGTGCACTTTGAGCATATAAAAACATGCAGCTGAAATTGTGACTGAAATCTTTAATTTGGTCTTCACAGTACATACAGGTCATTTTTTAAACAGTCATAAGTAGTGGCAACGTAATATGGCATTAGCCAGCAATCACAGATTTTGCATTGTCAATCACAGAAAGCACCCTGGCGAGTCGACTTTTTTGCGATTGAAATACACGTGTCCGGATGCTTTTTTGCAAGAGAATTACCTGTTCTGGTGCTTTTTTAAAGAAAATTGCAGCAAATCAATTCCGCTCCTGTGGAAATGTGTACAGTGTGTTCTTGCTAAGAAACACTTAGCGCTGTGTTAATGTGCTCTGCCATTTTCTTCTACCCAGAGGTCTTTGCTTTTTATAAATGCTCTCTCTGTGGGAATGCTAAGGAAAGTTCAAGCGCACATGTCTGCATGTAGACGTGTGAAGCGCACACCCAGACTCCCAGGGTACATTCTGCCTCTCTCACTGTGTGTGCACATAATTGAATATAAAATTATAATGTTATATGATGTATAATATTCATATAAAATTATTATGCGATATATATGTATATTTTTGTGTGTATATATATAATAATTATATACATACATACTATATATATATATATATATATATATATATATACAAATGATCCTTATCTGATTGTGGGAGCAGCGAGACACACACCAAAGAGCACCCACACAACAAGCCAAACCAAAGCACTCATTTCATATCACCTTCCGATCGCACACAGTACTTTATATCTCTGCAGGGACAGGCGCTGGCAATGCCAAGGCACATCATGCAATTATATTTAATGTGTCTCCAAGACCTAGATAAAGCTAGAGATAACTGCTTCTGTTTTTCTGAAGTGTGCACTTTATAATGGGATTTTCACCACATGAACAATTTAGTCTTATTTTCGCCCTTGGACTCAAACCTCTAGGCAGTGCCTAAAGATGTATTTGCCCCTCGAGAGCTTTAACACAGCTTCACACGAACGTAACGTACACGTCGACTTTTTTTGTGAGTTTGTTAAGTATAGCCTTTGATCAGTAATGAAAGTTGTTTCAGCACATTAAACAGGAAACATAAAACACAATATAATTACTATTGCTTTTACTTAGGCAGTAGTAATCAGCTGCACTGGGACGGCAAGTTTGGAATAGAAAAGCAAGTTTGGGGTTGGTATTTATATATTGTTTCTATTTCAATATACGTATGTGACCCAGGCTGTGAAAACCCAGCTAAAGTTATTTTTTGTGATTTACTGTTTTCTACATAAAATCATCCTTCATAAGGTAAAGAACATTCTGTGAAAATGTAGCCTTGAAATCAAACTTTGATGCTTGTTATCTCACAATTAGATTTTGAGATTTTAGCCTGGATTTCACAGACAGGGTCACATATTTTAAGAAATTAAGAAATTGCTTTATTCCTGTGTTTGCAAAGCTGAAATTCGGAAATCATTCTGATCAAGAAACATTTCCTATTATTATCAATGTAGTCGTAATGCTTAATATTTAAACTTTTTTTTTTTTCAGGGTTCTTTGATGAATTAAAAGTTTAAAAGAACAGCATTTATTAAAGATAGAAATCTTTTGTTACCTTATAAATGACTTTACTGTCACCTTTGATCAGTTTAATGCATTCCTGCTGAATAAAAGTTTTTAATTTCCTTAAAAATAATTAATAAAATATTTAATAATTATTGTAAAATCTTACGGACCCCAAACAATGGTATACACTTTTTATTTTATTTTATTTTATTTAAAAAAATACCTTAATGTGACATTACAAACTGTATACTGTATGGTTATAAAACTGAAGATTTATTCATTTTTCCGGATACGTTTTAAACCAAAAATGAAATTCTGTTATACTTGCTTGCCTTGCTTACCATGTTATTACAAACCTGTGTCTTATTTATTTATGTATTTATTTTTTTATTTTTTTATTGCAGAATATCCAAGCTACTCTGTTTATTTAGGCTCATATTCACTTCTAAACATTCAAACGTGTCACTTGCTGGTCAGTCACAAGACATGCCTTCAGACATCAAACCTGCCATAATGTGGCATGAGATATTTGTCAGAATGTTTCATTTTTCAGTGAACTCTTTCTGTCAGTCAAACACTCTTCTCTGTCCCCATCAGTATTTTCCTGTTTCACTTTTCATGGTTGCTGAGTTCATAATATAAGAGCTGGAGCTTGAATAACCCTTCTTCAGTGGCAGGTAAAATCATTCAATAATGGGGCCTAACAAAAGCTCAAATGTTGAAGTGGTTCTATTTTAAAGGGGTCATATGATGCGATTTCAAGTATTCCTTTCTCTTTGGAGTGTTACAAGCTGATTGTGCATAGATAAGATCCCTGAAGTTGCAAAGTCTCAAAACCAAAGAGATATTCTTTATAAAGCGCGTGAGTGTGAGCGAGAGAGAGAGAGCGAGAGAGAGAAGAGAGAGAGAGAAGAGAGAGAGAGACAGGGTCACATCACAGTGGAGTCAGCTGTAATGGAAAAAAGTGCAATTATAACAAACCAGCCTCGCCTGACCTCATCAGTGCATTCCATCCTAATGCGTCAACAGTTCAGTGTTGGCTTAGGGGTAAAAATGAACTTGGATGTTTTTTATCACGTCGCCTGTGAGGCCTCCAAGCCACACAGGAATAAAATGAGTGAAAAAAGAGTCTCATCACACATATTGTTTATTTTCCTTAGGCTTAGATGCGCTTCCTACCGTGGACGCATAGAAGCTTAAACTCCCTCAACACCCTCAGTGTCTTACCCTCAATCAGATTCAGTACATGACACAGTGTCTTCCAAGAAAACACATTTGGAAGCTGAGTGTGACATAGACCTTTCAGCAGCAGACAGGGTGTTAGCGAGCTATGAACAAGGATTTGTCAGTGGATTCTAAGTCGTGTAAAGTGTTAATTGCAGACAGACAGGTCCACGCTAGCCCGTCTATCTCCACATCCCCCGTACCTTCTGTTAAAGCCACCTCAGACAGCTCCTCACTCTTAAAAAGACAGTTCACCCAACTGAAATGAAAATTCTGTCATCATTTACTCACCAAATGTCATACCAGACTTGCATGACTTTATTTCTTCTCCGGAACACAAAAGATATTTTGAAAAATGTCTGTCTTAAGGGATAGTTCACCCAAAAATGAAAAATCTTTAACTAAACCTCATTTTGTTACAAGCTTGTATGATTTTTTTTTCTTATGTGGAACACAAAATCTATTTTGAAAATAAATAAATAATAAATCCATATAAATGCCCCACTGACTTTCATTATATGGACAAAAACAGTGAAACTGTTTTTCCTTTAGTGTTATGTTATTTTAATATCATTGATGCTATTATAGTATTTTTTATAGTTTATTTCTATATTTTATATTTTAATTTTAGTAATTTTATTGTGTTTTTGTAATTTTTTATCAGTTTTTTTTGTTTTTTTGTAAGTATGTCCATATGTTTTTATTTCAGTTTTTGATGTACAAATGTCGGATTTAACAACTTGCTCAAATTATTATTTTTTTTTACGTTTATTTCAAGTAACAGAATTGTTATGGCTTTTTTAATGGTAGTTTTAGTTAACTATACCTTGGTTAAATTAATGATCATTTGGTGATCAAACTTACATCTTGTAAATTGTTCCCTCAATAAAACATCTCTCTTTGTTGCCCAACAGCGCCAGTGTTTTACTTTGGAGAAACTGAGTACCATGTGGATGAGAGTGATGGTTATGTCGAAGTCCGGGTTTGGAGAACAGGAAGTGACCTTTCCAAAACCGGAACTGTCACAGTACGGTCTCGAAAAACTGAGCCTGTTTCAGCCGAAGGTATGTATCAGACAGATTGCGTATGTCAGTTCCTAGTATTTACATGTGCAGACGCTTTCATACATAATTACTGTAAACATGCTTGGTTGATCTAATACATTATCTAGCTTGTATTTTGAGAAATCTACACCATGAGACAATAATATGTTGCTACAGGCCCCTCAGGCTTCAACAATAGACAGCGCCAGACGACAAGAGCCCATCCTATGACTTACTGACAAGATGTAAACACGACTAGGTCTTCAGTGCCTCTATCTAACATGATCTAGAAATACTAATGTTGTACAAACATCCACATGTACAGTCTTTTGAACACTCTCCAGATTGTTGAAAGGGTTGTCTTCACACAATTTACGCAGAGTCAGACTATCGACTGTCTGGTTCTCGTTGTAGCTCATTCTGGCCAGGAAAGGTCCAGTCGTGTTCAACCACAGTTCATTTTATTCAACGAGTCAGTGAATTTGAAATCAATGTCACCACAATAATAGGCCAGCATGTAACTAAGTGGCAGCTCATTCAAACAATTGCACATACTGCAAAATAATAATAATTAATAATAAAAAATAATTTCAATTTATTCAATAAAAAATAAACAAATAAACACTTTGTGAAGGTTAAAACAAATTTGCTTAAAATAAAAAACATGAACAAATCTGCAAAAATGGATTGACAAAATACACTTTAATTATTATTTCACTAGTAATAACCACTGTAATTTATTAATTTTTACTAAGATAATTTCTTTGAAAATGCAATAATACATTATGACATTTCTGATACAAAGGTCAATGTATTTAAGGAATGAGTACATAGCAGTAAACTTACCTACTGTACATGATATTTATCAATAAAATAATTATTTACACAGCAAGTCAGAAATATAAAGTGTCACCACAAAGGTATTCTCTCACCAGTCTAGTGTCAGTATACATTTTTTCTTGTTTTTGTGGAGAAAAAAAAGTTGGCCAGTTCTGCTCTTGAGAGAGGTTTATTTTCTCACTGTTATTTTACCTATGAGAATTTATTTTTGTGCACTTGATATCTCTGGAATATTTTCTCCGTTGCCTTACTAACATTCTGTAAACCTTAACACAGCTGGTGTGGACTACGTTGGGATTAGTAAGAACCTAGACTTTTCCCCGGGCGTCAACATGCAGACGTTCAAGGTTACAATCCTGGATGACCTGGGACAGCCGGTGCTGGAGGGGCCAGAGAAATTTGAGCTGGTTCTCCGTATGCCAATGAATGGCATATTGGGTGAACCAGGAAAAGCTACAATCTACATCAACGACTCCATCTCAGATTGTGAGTGATCTTACACTAAACCATAAAAAGGCTAAATATAGTATACAGTTTCATTCATATTATCTTAGACAAGAAAAAAACAAGATTTTGATAAATAAGATTTGGGTTTGAATATAACACTTTTTTTTAAGTGCCCAAGGTGCAGTTCCGAGATCCTACGTACACAGGTAATGAGAATGATGGGCAGATATCTGCTATTGTGTACCGGAGTGGAGATTTGAGCTACAAGTCCAGTGTGCGGTGCTACAGCCGTCAAGGTTCGGCCCAAGTCATGATGGACTTCAACGAGAGGCCGAACACAGACATCTCCACCATTGTCTTTTTACCAGGTATTATTTTTGACTTATTATTAAGAGTGTTTATCTCTATAAAAGAGCTATGAATGAAGTTTTATTCTGAAGGGAATCCATTAGAAGTGAAAATTAGAAGTGTGGACATTTTTATGCATACTAAACAACAACTCCCTATTGTTTGCTTGTGTAGGAGAGGTGGAGAAGCCTTGTGTCCTCATCCTTGTGGATGACACCGAACACGAGGAAGACGAGGAGCTGAGATTGGTGCTGGGAAGCCCCAAGAGCGAGTCTCCATTTGGGGCCTCCATAGGGGCTCAGAATGAGACACTCGTCAAGATAAAGGACGATGCTGACAGTAAGACTTTCATCTCCCACTTTCTCACATTTCTGTGCCGACTTGTGTTCCACTCGCAATTGCTGTTATCTGTCAGAGTCCTAGAAAGTACTGTATGAACTGTAAGGCAGTGTTTTTTTATTCAGAAAAAATGCAGATATAAAGAGGAAAAATTTACAAAATAGTATGCATTATTTCACAATAAATATTTAAAACAGTATGAAAGAGAAAAATGTAATATTTAAATGCACATATCTGCTAGATAACTTTCTAAGATCAGGATAAATGTATTATGTCAACATTTATAGGCACAATAGCAAATATATAGATTAAAATCTTATAGATCTGGACTAGAAGCTACAAAACTCTCATTTGATTTCATGTGATCTTTAATCATCTTTCTGCCTAAGGTAATTGGTCCATATCAACCGAGTGAAGTGATATTTTGGTGCTGACATACATCTCTCCTTTCCCATGATCTTCTTTCCCCAGAGGCCATTATCAGGTTTGGAGCAACCAAGTTTAGTGTCAGTGAACCCAGTGAGTCAGGGCAAATCTCAGTGGTGAGGATCCCGGTCCAGAGGACAGGAGACACATCCAAAGTGTCTGTGGTTCGGGTCCACACAAAGGATGGCTCGGCTTCCTCTGGAGAAGATTACCATCCCATCTCTGAAGGTGGGTTCAAACACAACATCATAGCATGGTTTTCTAAGACAGCTCACTGGGGAATCTCACAAAACCTCCCAAGGACATGTCTAGTTCATATTTTACCCCATCATCATTATTTATAACTAAAAAATATATTGCTCAAATAAAAATAAGCTTATTTTAGGACCATTCGTTATTAATATTTTTATTGGACTATTTTAAAGTATTTTTTTGCATTATTTTTTACTATAAAAACATTCCCCTTCCACATTCACAGCATTGTTATATAAAAGAATAAAAGTAAGAAGACAGACAAGAATATATACAAAAGAATAGGATAGATTAAAAATATTATTTTCATTACTGTAAATTTTTTTTAAGTATTATACATCATAATAGTATGTGTGTTATGTTTACCTAATTTATGCTAATTTAAATATAACAAGTACTACTGTTGTTAATACTACTATATAGTTATTTTCCATTTACTTTATGCAGATTTGAATAAAAACATGTATGTATAATTGTGTAATTAATTATTATTTGCCTAATTTATGCTGATTTAAATAAAAAATTGTATTTGTATTTTTTTACTCTAGTGCTGTTGAAATGGCTGCATTACAGTATTGAGAATGAATGAGAATCATCACTGAGAATAACTGTTTTTACAAAAACACAAAACTGAAATATCTGAACATATTGAGTAATGAGAATTTGGGAAGAAAATTTCTTTAATTTTTATAAAAACAATGTTCCAATGTAAGTAATTCTGATGGTCAAAAATAGATTTTTTTTTCTAAAAGAAAAATATAATTTCCTTTTTTTCTTTTTAATTTGGTAGTGACACATGAGCTGGACATGTTTCTTCATGTTTCTTTTACATATATGTTGTCCCACACTGGTTATTTATCACACTTTAAAAAAGGCATTGTAATGTACTGTACATATAGAACATGTTCAAAAACAAACATGAACATGACAATTTCCCAACTGCAGATGTGGAGTTTAAAGAAGGAGAGACTGAGCACATCGTGGAGGTGGAAATTCTGTATGATGGTGTACGAGAGATGAGAGAGGCCTTCACTGTCCACCTCAAACCTGATGAGAACATGGTTGCAGAGATTCAGGTACTCCAAAATATGCCCAAAAATGTCTTTGTATAATCAGTAGTATTATACCTGTTTTTATTTAATTACCAATGAAGGATCCACTCTGTTTTCATTATATCTTCTTTTCCAAATCTTCAGGTCACCAAAGCCATCATCTACATTGAAGAGACGAACAGTATGGCCGATGTGACCTTCCCTGCGGTGCCAGTTGTGGTGTCTCTGTTGCAGTATGATGATACAAGCAGCACTAGAGATTCTCAGCCAGTCGCAGGATATCCTGTAGTCTGTGTCACGGTAGGTTCACTACATAGGCAAAGATTGAGTGAAAAATAGTCAATTTAGACACAGTGAATGTGTGTAAACTTGCTTAACAAAAATAAACTAAATATAAAATAAACAAAAAAGCTCTGTTTAAACCCTATATGATTTATATATACATATTCATATATTTATTTTAGTCGTGCAACCCCAAGTATCCTGACTTTGACCGGACGGGCTCCATCTGTGTTGCTGAGCACATCAATAACACCCTGACCCGGTACCGCTGGCTGGTCAGTGCCCCGACAGGACCTGACGGTGTGACCAGCCCCATGAAGGAAGCGGATTTTGACACCTTCTTCACCTCCTCCAAAACAATCACATTAGACTCAGTGTACTTCCAGGCAGGCTCGCGTGTGCAGTGTGCAGCCCGGGCTGTCAACTCCAATGGGGATGAAGGCCTAGAGCTCACCAGCCCCATAGTCTCCATCAGCCAGGAAGACGGTGAGTTTATTGTATTACAGAATTAACATCAATATTGAGACTGATCTCATGACGAAAACTAGGGATGCACCGATACCACTTTTTCCAGTACTCGCCCGATACCGATACTTTTATTTTTGGTACTTGCCGATACCGAGTACCGATACCAATATTTTTATTGCATTTGTACATTTTTTAAATATTGGGTATAGAAACCAAAAGAGTATTTCAGACAGCTGTTAGTATGACAGTATTTACACAACTAGCAATACTTAGTCGGGCAACCCTTAGCCTTAATGACAGCCTGTAGTCTCCTGGGCATGCTGTCATCCAGCTTCATGAAAAACCTCAACTTCAGTTTTTTCCCAGACTCGGTCTGAATAATTTTTGGACCCAAATTTATCAGTTTTACTGGTAGTCCACTGTATGAAGAATTTTTGGCTATGCTTTGTCACAGTTTACTTCATTTTGCTATCCTCACTTACATAAATGAACTATAGTGTCCTGCACCCACTAGTAAAAAAATATCAAAAATTATATCTGGTCTCTGAATCATTTTTGGTTTGACTGTATATCCTTCGGTTATTTTCACACTTAATTATGCCCATTAAAATGTATTTTACAAGTTTTTGTTACTTTCACTGTTCATTTTTTTACTTTCACTGTTCATTTTTTTGCTCTATGTACCGCTTATCACATGCTGTGTGGTATCGGCGTTTGGTATCGGGGCATTTTAACGAGTACGAGTACGAGTACAGGAGACCAGTATCGGGCCCTATACCGATACCAGTATCGGTATCGGTGCATCCCTAACGAAAACGTACCTGTAGGAGCTTTTTTGCAAGATGCAAAATACGTAGCGCCATGTACGTTTCGTGATGTATTCGAACTGAAATGTCCACTAAAAGAGTGTTCATTTTTTCTTTTTTTTTGTTTCCCCGGAACCGATGAACGTACATATAGGGGTGTGCGATATTGACAAAAAAATTATATCTCGATATTTTCTGGGATTTTATCGATAACGATAATTAGACGATATTTTGCTGAGTGTGTTATTGTGCTGATACCTTAAGGACTTGACTCCTAAAATTTTTAATATTCATATTCTGTGTGGTCA
>NW_015625577.1:1861870-1889050 GCF_001515625.1 Sinocyclocheilus rhinocerous
TTGATATTCTTCATATTCTGTGCAGTGGTCAGTTCACACGGATAGAAATTAATCTTTTCCAATAAGTTTTAACTGATTTTTACATTTTATGGGCATTTTGACCTTTATGAAGCCATTTTTTTCTAAAAGTGTCCATTATCTTTTAAAAAACTGATATTTGAAATTATTTTGATAATAAAAGATACTCTGAATGTGAAATTAAATCCGCCAGTAGGTGGCAGTAAGTCACTGTTAATAAGTGAGTCACTGCGACTGAACCGAATCATTTAAACGGTTGATTCATTCAGGAACGGAACACCGTCATGTTGCTCAAAGACGCAAAACAGCGCTGTGGTTGTGTTTGGAATTATTTTTTATTGTCGAAATAGCGCAAAAACAGGAAATATGGTGTCTAAAACGTAAGTCTCTTAATTAACTTTGTTTATTGAACTGTTGTAAAAAATCAATATCACATTTGTAATCATTGTCATTTTTGGAGACAAAAAAACGGCACTCTTCATGTGAAATTGATTAACCAGGCTATTTGAAGTGGTATAAATATATACATTTTCTGCCCCTATGTCTTGAATTTGTTATCATTCTAAATTACTGTAATAGACTGAATCATCTAGTGAAAGAATGCACTCTAAATGCGTTTTTTGCAAAATACTCGATAATGTCAAATCGCACGTCGTTAAAACAACAATTACAATATTATCGCAGATGAGATATATCGCACACCTCTACATACATATAGTTTGTTTTACTGTATGTGATGTTGGTTTTGTGGGTGTCACCACAGTTGACTTGAAATTTTCGTTGAGTGGCGCTAGAAGTCTAATGGTCTGTGACGTTTTAAAATAACATACCTTCTGCACTACACCTAAACCTACCTGATAGTATGAACAAAAGCGAATGTGATGTAAAAACGCAATCGCAAGCATGCCGTTTTAGCTTGTTTTTCGATCTCTCATCTTTCAGCTCTTTCATGGTGAGTCATGTTTTTCACAGGATTCGTACCCAAGGATTCCGCATCTTAAGTCCAATTCCGTGCCGGTGTTCTGACGATTTTGCTACCTCCCATTAAAACAGATGGTAGCATAATTCGATAGCGAAAAGTGCTACCTATCAATTTTTGCTTCCAGCATGATATTAATAAGGTGTGAGTCTTTATTAACATGTACACCTACCCCAACCCTAAACCTACCCTTACAGTAGGATAAATACAGTGTTGGTAGCATAATCTGATAGGTAGCATTATTTGTCAGAACACCGGCTGAGTTACCGAGCAAGCTTATTACGTCCAGAAAGCGAAACATATGGAGCTGTAATCATAACTGCGTACAAAAACGATTAAAAGGGCTTGTTGTTTTACCGCCTCTAGTGTTCATTTCTGTTGGAAACTGAACCGATATGTGCTTATTGGTACGTATTTCGTGTTTTGCGAAAAAGTTCCCACAGGTACGTTTCCGTCATGAGATCAGGTTGCCAATATTAGACAATTTCTAGGCACATGAATGAGATAAAAAAGAAAAGTGACTGTCTGACTTTTTTTTTTTTAGAGCTCTACATCATTTGAACCTGATAAAAATCCAAATTTTCTTCTTGCTATGCTATTTTTCAGGACTGTTATCATTTTCACAGCTACTTTTTTGATAGAAATCTGTATGATGATATTTAAAAGTTTTTTTTCTTGTTTTTTTACCCAAAGTCCACTTGTGTTAGTCATGTTCAGAATTTCTTTAAAATGTTTACTGTGTGCAATTCACACACAATAATCTGATCCAGTTCCCAATGGATTGAAATTAATACTGCCTTAAAAAATTTCTGATTGAATATACTATTTTACATGGGTCACTGTTTCAAACTGGGTTGTTAACATTGTTTCATGTTCACTTAACAGTGTTTTTACTAATGATAAGGCTCCCTTAAACTGCTGCTGTTTAATTTTTTCTCTCCTTTTGTCATCAGGTATGTGCCAGCCTCGGGTTGTTGGCACAGTTGGAGCTGAGCCTTTCTCTGCCAGGCTGCGCTACACTGGAGCAGAAGATCCAGACCACTCAAACCTCATTAAACTGACTGTTACCATGCCCCATATTGACGGTCAGTGCACCTGCACACCAATTTTACCATAGTGAAAGGCAGATTGGGCTTCATGCAGATTAATTATAAAATTAGAAAGGATTAAAAAATGCTTTCATTTTCTGTGTCAGATCAGATACATACATGTTACATCATTCTCCTCATTCCCTTTGATAGGAATGTTACCTGTAGTCTCCACGCGGCCGCTCTCCAACTTTGAGCTGACCCTGAGTCCAGACGGCACGCGTGTAGGAAACCACCGCTGCTCTAACCTGCTGGACTACACAGAGGTGCGGACACGCTACGGCTTCATCACAGACGCCACCCGCAATCCAGATGCCATTGGCGGGACTGCGCCCTACCAGTACAGCACAGCCCTCAGGGGCCAAAGCACCCTACGATTCTACCGAAACCTGCACCTGGAGGCCTGCTTGTGGGAGTTTGTCAGCTACTATGACATGTCTGAACTGCTCAACGATTGCGGAGGGACCATCGGGACTGATGGACAGGTGAGGAAAGAGAAGGAATTTTTTTTTTTCTATTTACATCATGCCATGCCTTTAGCATCAACCAAATAAGAAGTTATAGTATATACACTACCATTCAAAGGATTTTTTTTTAACCTTTTTAAATGAAATTATTACTTTTATTGGACAATGACACATTAAATTGATCAAAAGTTAAAGTAAAGAGTTTAATAATATTACAAATGATTTATATATATTTTTTAAATGTTCTTTTGACCTTTCTATTCTTCAAAGAATCCTGAAAAAAAAACATTACATTTTCTACAAAAATCTAACAATGCCGCTGTTTTCATCTGTGATAATGCTGCGGCAAATCAGCATATTAGAATGATTTTTGAAGGATCCTGTTGTCACGGTGCGTGCGGGGAGATGAAGCGAGGACTCAATTGCAGGAGAAATGGTTATTTATTTTGATAATAAAAATGAAACAAAAACAAACTCAAACCACCCCGAAGGGGAAAAACAGACAGGCAGGCCTAAAGCTGCACACATGCAGACACGAAACACACACAATGAGAAATGACGGATCAGCACAGGATGACAGACACCAGGAGAATAAATAAGAACCAAACGAGGAGGCTAACGAGGGAGACACAGGTGGAGCAACTTAAACTATAACGAGGTAACAAGATGGGAGGGACAAGACAATAGACAGGAGAGAGCACATGGCAACAGACAAACACAACACAAGCCATGTGCTAACAGAACAGTCATCTGGTGGCCCTCCTGGGCACACCCGCTGAAGACTGTGACACCTGTGACACTGTAGACTGGCGTAATGGCTGAAAAATTAAAAGGCGTAAATTACACTCTAAAATATATTTAAATAGATAAGTTATTTTAAATTGTAATAATGTTTCACAATATTACTGTTTTTACTGTAGTTTTAATCAAATAAATGCAGCCTAGGTGAGTATAAGAGACTTCATTAAAACATTTGAAAAATCTTGAAAAAACTGACTCCAACTTTTGAACAGAAGTTTAAAATGGTTTGTGCCCTTAAAAGGGGTTAACATGTCCTTGTCTCTCTTTTGTGTTGTTTCAGTGTCAGTTTAGGAATTTATTCAATCGTTTTAAGGTTTAGACTCCTGCTCTTGATATATGGATTCCCAGTCTTTGCCAAACATATAAAAGGAAAGACTTTTTTCACAGTTGTGAGATCACATCAATCCATTATACTGTGGCTGGCCATTTTAGCTTATTGGCAAAGGCATTTGCTTTATGTACCTCTAGTCCTCCTTTAAGCCGCTCACTATTTGTCTTTCGCCCACAATGAGTCAAAGCTGACCTTTAGATCATAAAACGTGTCTTTTTTTTCTGTCCTCCCCTTTAAACAGCTAGCTAAAAGAGTGTAGCCCTTTTAACAAGCTTTAGGCGACTGTTTACATGCCTGTTTGAGCCAGTCGTTTGTCTTCACCATGGACACAAGCTATGTTGGTTTACTCTGCAGTTAATTAAAGTGGACAAGTGTCACTAAACAGGGATAGATGGGTGTACAGGACACATTCAAGTTCAGGGAAGTTGATCGGTGAATTCATGCAAAACATTTTCCTGGAGAGTAGCAGTTAGCGGATAGCAATTAAAGTCAAAGTAAACTGACATTAATTAGCAAGAAAATTCAAGTTTACTACAAAGATTTTAGGATTTTTAGTAACCTTACTATTAAAATTTGTGATTCTGACCATAATTTTAAGAGTTTTAAGTTTTTGATTCAATCCAGTGATCACTTTTTAGGATAAACTGAGGCTGTGTCCGAAATCGCCCCCTATACCCTCATTCACTATTCCCAGTGTATGCAGTTTGTTTAAAACAAGAGCAACATCACCATCTTCTGGTGACACACGTGATACATTCCAGATACACACACAGTATAGGCTTTTTTTTCTTACCTAATTAAGATTTTAATTGGTTAGCAAAGTATATGTGTAATAATCATGAGGTTAAAAGTCTAGTTGCATTTTTTGGGAACCAAAAAATAACATTCTATGTAGGTTCTTTTTCTCTCTCTCTCTCTCTCTCTCTCTCTCTCTCTCTTTGGCAACAACATAAAGATAACCTATATAAAACATTCTCTAATAGTTATTTTTAGGATCTATTTTTATAACCACTAACTAACTTTCCTAAAAGCATATAATAACTCCGCATTGTTAGCTGGGTAGTTATTATACGCTGAAGTATTGACCTTTCTGTCCTGTGTAGGTGCTGAACCTGGTGCAGTCTTACGTGACCCTGCGTGTGCCCCTGCACGTGTCATACGTCTTTCATTCGCCCGTCGGCGCTGGTGGTTGGCAGCACTTTGACCTGCAGTCTGAGCTGCGTCTCACTTTTGTTTACGATACTGCCATCTTGTGGAGAGATGGCATTGGTAGTCCACCTGAAGCTGAATTACAAGGCAAGACAGCATGTTTTTCCTTTATCTAAATGGAAAACACAGTGTAATAAATCTAGCAATATTTTTGGACTATTTTAGATTATTTTTGCATAGTACTTACAGCACTGTTTACAAGTTTGAGGGTCAGTAATTTCAATAAATAAATAAAAAAAATGTTTTAATGTTTTTGTAGTGCGCTTCTTATGTAGACGAAGACTGCTTTTATTTGATCAGAAATACAGTAAAACATAATATTATGAAATATTTTTGCTGCTTTCTATTTAAATATATTTTAAAATGTAATTTATTTATGTTTAGGTGCCCTCTATCCTACAAGCATGCGCATCAATGAACAAGGCCGTTTGGTCGTCAACTTCCGTACAGAAGCACGTTTTCGGGGACTGTTTGTCGCTGCACATTCAGGTGTGTTATTAAACATATTAAACATACTACAAGTACCTATAAATGATTTCATCTGGCTCTAATAATTATTTTTAATTTGCTTTTTAGCTCATATCTTCATTATGTAATTGGATGAAACTCACAAACACTGTCAAGAAATGTACTGCTCATATTTCACATTTAAAAATCGAAATAAATGAACAAGAAATTATATTTTGAATATCGAAAATGAAGCTTATTTTTGGAACCAGAAATTGTTTTTGATATTTTTAGTACTAGAATTTAATTATAATTGCAGTTGCAGCAGTGGACCTTCATCTCTGACTTTGCTGTAAGTCTTTAGGATGTCTCTTTGTGCCATTTTTCTTTGTTCAAAGCTAAATCTGCTCTTGATATGTTCATGATTGGATTTGTCATTATTGGGTCCCCTTACTGTCTCTTCTGATACAGTAAGTGTTGAAATACTTTCCTGCAGGTGAGGGATTACTCAGGAACGTACACGGTGAAACTGGTTCCCTGCATGGCTTCTCCCGGTGTTGAGTACAGCTTCCGTCCCGTGTGCCACCCCAGAGAGCCAATTACCTTTGATCTGGACATACGCTTCCAACAGGTCATTACTGAATCACAAGCACTCATCAAAGGGGTCACAGCAAAAGGCTGTATAGCCGAGCTCAGAGATTACCTCTGTGTGTGTGTGTGTATAGTCTGATGTGTTACATTTACAGGATGCATATCTTACATACCTCTTTGCAAAACCTAGAAAGAAATAATCAACAAAACAATCAGCTCTGAAATGTCCTGGACAAACATGTCAGTTTGGCTTGAACAGTCATCTTGTTAAAAATACAATTTTATTTTAACATTAAACAAAGCAATAAACATAAAACAGTACTGTTGTGAAATATGAATACTAAATATAATATGAATATGAAGTATAATATATACATTATTACAATTTAAAATAACTTTTGTATTTTAATATATTTTAAAATGTAATTTATTCTTGTGATAGTAAAGCTGAATTTTCAGCAGTCATTACTCCAATCTTCAGTGTCACATGATCTTCAGAAATCATTCTAATATCATGATTTGGTGTTAATGAAACATTTCTTATTATTATCAATGTTGAAAAGAGATGTGGTGCTTAATATTGTTTTGGAAAGCAAGGAAATATTTTTTGTCAGGAAGTTTTGATGAATAAAAAGTTCAAAAGAAAAAATATATTTTGTAGCATTATGATTACTGTCAATTTTGGTCAATTAAATAAATTTTATATATATATATATATATATATATGTAATCCCTAAATAAAATACATTTTTGATTAATGAAATGGTTTTTTTTTTAGATTGTATTTCATTTCAGCTATTGTTTATTTTATTTCAGTTAACATATACATGTTTTATATTTAGAATAGTTGTATTAATTGTAATACTTTTAGTTAATTATAACACTGTTCAGTACTAATAATTGTCAATCAGAGTCACAAATAAAACTCTAAATTTAATGTTAAATATTTTTCATGTCAAGTAGGTCTAACGTTTCCATTAACATGGAGAACATTCTTGATCATTAGGCAGAAGAATGTGCAATTTTTAACTCATTCTGCTTTGCAGGACAAAGCTCAGCCAGAAACTCAGGCGAGAACATTTGGCAGCATTAGTTTCAATGCTTTCCTCGCTGTAGACGATCCTCAGGCACTGCCGCTGGTGAGGCAGCCGGGCTCTGACGGCTTTAGGTTGGATTCCACAGCTTTGTTTCAGGTAAGAGGGACAAAACAACTGCCAAATTAAGACACATCGCGATATTGTTGTGATTCTAACACTATAACACTGTCCAGGTGTCGGCAGGCAGGGAGTGGTACATTCACACCATCTACACCGTCCGGTCCAGAGACAACGCTAACCGAGGCATCGGGAAAAGGAGCCTTGACTATCATTCTGTGACACACAGCCACTCGATTTCCAAAAGGTCAGCCAACCGCGTTCCAGATTTGGCTCAGGATATTGGCACAGAAAATAACCGTGGCACAAACATCTTACACATAGCGCTGGACCGCAGCGCTCAAAAACATCCCAACCTTCATGAGGAATCCCAGGCGGAGGGTATCGTTCCTAGAGAATTGAATCAAAGGGACTCTAGTGACGACCGGCTTGTCGTGATCATAGGAATCTTGGTGGGTCTTCTCTTCACCATCCTCCTCGTCATTCTCGTCATTCTGGTGGTGCGATCTAGACGGGACAAGAACATCACCGAGTCCCCCAAAGGCTCCAGCAGCACAGAGCCCATGATGACACAAGGCCTCGATAGCAATGACAGCTCAGAGGTTTGATTTCCCAACAGTGGACCCTTTTATTCAAATCACTTTTTGTTTGCAAGTGCCTCTTGTTCATTTGCTCGGGCACGCAAGGACACATAGTGACTCGGAGTGGTTGCGCTCTACCTCTCCTCGGGATTTTGTCGGTCCGAAAGTGTACTTGAATTTCAAAAGCACTTCTGTTGTCACTGCTTTAATAATTGCTTGATGTCTGAATCTTTTGCTGAGAGAATGGGTTGTAAACTACTGCTACTACTGCTTGATGGCATTGATATTCATCCAAATGAAAGTTTTACTTTATATCCAAAGGTGCTAGATGAAAGAATGGTATTATGGGAAAGATGATATTGTATAAATACTGGTTGTTTTCAGTCACTGATCATTTTTTTTAATGGCTTGTTAGTATTATAAGGTTGAAAGAATCAAATTTTAGTCTATACTGGATGGGTGATCCATAAATAGTTTTTGTTTTTTATGTTTTACATTTTTGTGTTTTTTTTCACTGCTATTGTTTCTACTTTACAAATGAAATGTACTGTAATACAGTAACTTCAGTAACATCAAACTAGTGTTTTTGCTTTAATCAAGTTTCCATAAGAGTGAAATGGTTTCAGTTTTGGCACAACAAAAGCAAATTAGTATTATTTTTCTGTATTTTACATATTTATGGTCACTATCAAGTTTGCATGGTTTTATTTGTATTTTTATCTACACTTACTGTGTAAAAATGTATTATAGTGTATTATAAGTCAGCTAAAATGTTTGGGGAAATGATCAGTGATTTTTGCCATGTAACATTTCTTTGAGGTTTCACAGTCAGCTATTTTTTTTTGGAGATCATGGTCATGACTTTTGTACCGGAATGTGATGCTAATTAGCATGGTATCAAATGAACATTAATGAGATTAGTGAGCTTTTCTTTGAGATGCCTCAACACACAAAACCCTACTGATTTATTGGTCAAACAATGTAACTGTTGGAAGTATTTAGTATTTTTTTATGTAATTCTGTCCAAGAATATAGTATAGTACAGTATATAGAATATATACAGCTCTGTGTAAAAAAAAATGAGACCACTTCAAAATTATCAGTTTCACTGGTTTTCCTATTTATAGGTATGTGTTTGAGTAATTTGTTTTATTCTATAAATTACTGACAACATTTTTTCCCAAATTCCAAATAAACATTGTCATTTAGAGCATTTATTTGCAGAAAATGGCAGCTGGTTAAAATAACAAAAAAGATACAGTGTTTTCAGACCACAAATAGTGCAAAGAAAACAATTTCATATTCATTTGAAACAAAACAATATGAATGTTTTAACTTAAGGAGAGTTCAGAAATCAATATTTGGTGGAATAACCCTGATTTTCAAGCATAGCATTCATGTGTCTTGGCATGCTCTCCACCAGTCTTTCACATTGCTGTTGGGTGACTTTTTGCCACTCGTGGCACAAAACTTAAAGCAGCTCTGCTCTGGTGGTCCTCCATCCACACCTAGATTGACCTGGCTGTGTGGCGTGGAGTGGACCATTGTCCTGTTGGGAAAAAAACAGTTGGGGAACATTGTCAGAGCAGAAGGAAGCAAGTTTTCTTCTAGGACAACATTGTACGTGGCTTGATTCATGCACCCTTCACAAAAACAAATCCATCGATTCCAGCTTTTCTGAAGCACACCCAGATCATCACTGATCCTCCATCAAATTTCACAGTGTAGGCCTCCCATTACCATTAAACGACGAGGTGTTGGGCAAAGCTGAAAACTGAAATCATACTCCAGTCCTCTAAGGTCAAATCCTTATGGTCTTTTGCAAACCTCAGGCTGGTTCTTCGTTGCCTCTTATTGGTCTTTGTTCTTGCTTTGCACGACTTCAGCCCTGCCCCTAAGAGCCTTGCCGTACACTTCACCGCAGCTGCCGTTTGCCATTCTTTTTGTAGATCACGTGATGTCATCCTGTGGTTGTTCAGTGACATCCGAATGAGTTGGTGGTCATCCCGGTCAGTGGAGAGTCGTTTTCACCCACTGCTGGTCTGTAGCTTTGTTGTCCCCAATGTCTGCAGCTTGACCTTTTTCTTAAGAACCGCTGTCTTTGAAATTTCAAGCAACCTGACGCTCACTCTATCCCTCTGCCAGTAAAGGTACCCTAACCAAACACTTTGATGACAACACTTCTGAGTGCTTAACACTGACTAATGCTATTTATTCAATGTGTTACAAGGAAAAGAGATGCGTCATATTTTATACAGCCCCTCACAAAAGCCCAATGATTTCCAAACTGTGTAGCGGGGATGTGTACATGTGCCGAAGGTGGGAAATACTCTAGTGTACTGTGATATATGTTTTGCTTAAGTGGAAACAATGTATCTATTTGATATTTCACACTTATTTTCAGGTGGTTGTCCAAAGCTAACCGTCACCTTCAGCAAGGATATGAAACACAACACGCGGAGTAGCTATGCATGTTACAGTCCTGCTGTTGACTATGGTGAGAAACTAAAAGCAAATAATGTACAAATATGTTGACAAGTCTACGTATACGTATTTATATTTTAAATGTGTTCTGTTTTCTATAGTCTATGTGATCAAAATTCTCAGCTCAAGCACCGATGACGTTTTTATGTACTACACCACATTCGTCACTGATATTCTTCAGATTGGTAAGTTATTATTCTGCTATTTTGAATACTTAATTTTGATGGGTGAATTACGCCATCCAGCGGTTAAAAACTTCCTGTATAATAATAATATAAGCAAAATAAATAAGTCATTTGATCATAGCGTGAAATTATTTTGCACTATTTTCATGTCTCTCCTGTCAAGATTTACTATGATTTACCTATTTGCACTGAAAATGACCTCGAAGGACTTCAGTATTAATATTACTGTTATAATATTACTATAGTAATTGCCTTTTTTTTCTTAGTGTAATTTTTAAGATAATATCCAGGTAAAATCATAAAATTAGTTCAACTTAAACCAGAATTTTTCATCAACGTATATTTTGAAATATATTTCAAAATATAGAAAAAATTGCCCCCAACCACAAAAAAAAATCTAAAGTATGTTTCAAAATATATTTTTGTAAATATATTGGTAGACAATATATTTTGGCAATTTTTGTATAGTTTTGAAAATATATTTAAAAAATTATTTTATATATATATATATGTATATGTATGTATTATAGATAGATAGTTAACATTATTAAATCATTAAAATCAAGTTTTGATCTCTAGTATGGCTAAGATTGGAAGTGTATTTTCTTGCCCCTGAAATACATTTTGAAATATATATTTGTATATGAAGGTCGAAACTAAATAAATGTTATATTTTTTATATTGTTAAATGTTATATTGAATATATTTTGGTCAGGAAATATAATTTCTTGTCATATGGGATGTGGTGAGTATCTGCATAAAGTACAGTCAGCTAGCCATTATTTCAAAATAAACCCTGTAACTGGATAAAAGTGTCTAATAAATTAATAATGTACATACAAAAACTGTCTATTGTAATATACCTGCACATACAACTGTCAATTTATATATTTTTATTCCTTATTTACTTGTTTATACTCATACCTTTTGTTCTTTTAATATTTTGAATTGTTTTTAGCTTTATTTTTTTATTTTATTTTTTTGTGTGTAGTTTTGAAATGTTGTTGTATGCATTTGTCATTTGTATTTAATTTCTTTTATTTTCTTAAATGTGTATATATATAGTATTTATAGAGTTTTAGCTTTAATTACTTTTTCTTATTTGTAAGTCGCTTTGGATAAAAGCGTCTGCTAAATGACTAAAAGTAAAGTAAAGTAAAGTAAATTAATAAATATAAATGTTATGGAAAGTACATAATACATTACTTAATGCACTAATGCCGTTAACACAGAAACACTTTTCCTGTTTAAGGAGTGTTGGATTCTGATGCCACACGTCAGATGATACTGCGCTTATCTTGTGATGAAATGGAGCTGAAAAATGAAGCTCACTATCTGATCATGGGGCAGGAAGATGCAATATCAGTGCTCAATAACGACGGACAACAGTAAGCCTTGAAATCGTTTATAAAAAAAAAGACAGAATGCAAATTGCTGTTTCTGATTTGTACAACATTCTTCTTCTGTCGTTTCTGAAGTTTCGGGTATGTGCTGAACAATGACATGTGGATCGAGAAGATACCAGAAGAAAAGAAATGCAAGGCAACCATAAGTCGCTCTGCCTGCCATCTTCTTAATGAATTTCTAAAGCAACACCCCATTAACACCCCATTGTGACATTTAGAAGACAAGATGGAAAATAACCACTTCCAACATCGTTATTTGGCTCGGTAAATCATGTGCTTTTATTTCTAGTGCATACGGACATATAAAGAGACTGTTACAGTTGTTTGGTACATTGGAAACTAGAGTCTGAAGCATTTCAATTCAGTTTTTCATGTGTATTGGCAATATGGTAGATTCAAGTTACCCTTTATTCTGTTACATAGTCAAATGGGAAGAATTCTATAACAAAAATCTCTGACATGATGACCTTTAACTTTTCAGTGTCACACAACCTTCATTTTTAGGGGTACTTTTAGAGATGCTACATCAAGAGTGCATTATTGCAGTTTAAATACTATGTTTCAAATGCTTCACATGTCCCATTGTTGTTATACACTGTACAGTTCTACTACAGAATACTGTATTTAGTGGCTTAAACAACACTGGCTTTCGCTCGCACATGTTTGTAAAACCAGAATCATGACTCTATATAAAGTACAAATGCTCTCCTGATTCAGAATTCATTGCTTTTGAGGGCCAGAATGATCAAACTGTCATATCTAATGCAGTATCTTTTTTTATTTTTCATTCATTTGATTACATTCATAGAAAACGAGGAATAAAACAAAATAAAAAGAATAAAAAAAAACAGTAGTAAATGCTTCAGTAATATGGTAAACTATGGCAAGTACCCTGCAAATTGTTCTTTTATGAATTTTGTGGCTGTGTGACTTCATTTTCCCTTTTTAATGTTCATATTTCCGGTGTCTTCATATGACATATCTGCATTCCCTTTAATGACAAGGTGACTATCATGTGCATTAAAAAAACTCGGTTGTATTTCACAACACGTTAGCTTTGCACACCTTGTGAAAACCACTGAAGGCATTGAACTGCAGATAAACAAAACACTTCAACTTCGAAAAATAACATTATTAACCATTGTTTACAAAATAAATACACTTGCTTTATAACCTTTTTACGTGAATAAAACGCATGCAATATGTCAGTTGTGCTGTTGTGGTCAGTGCTATGTGGAAAGCCCATGTGACGTATAGGCGTAGCTTTTAAAATCAGAGGCACGATGAACCTACAAGCAGTTTTACTAAAGCACATTGACAGCCGGGTTACTTTAATATTGAGCTTCAGCGCACTAAGAGAGAGTGGATCTCCAAAACCATATTACAGCAAATCAATGGCGATCAGATTTACACCATATGATACGAATGCGTACACATGTACTGCTAGTCAATGCACAAAAGGCCAGTTTGATGTGAGATAGCGCCATACGCAGGTCATTCTTAAGCTGTTGCATTAATGATTTGCCCAGAAAACATTTATTGACCACCATTTTGTTCCCTGCAATTTAAAGGAGGGGTTTGTCAAGCAGCTTTTAAGGTTTTCAAGAAAGACTTTTGTGAAAGCACACAGATAGCTGCCCTCGATCACTGTTATATTCACAGCGACTGTGTTATTACTTGCTTGGGTTCGATATACATTCATTTAGGAAGTGACTGTTAAAACAAATCAATGCAAATTGATTAAATAGGGATGCAACATTCATGAAGCCCTGGGTTTGTTCGCATCAGCATGAGACAGATGGCTGGAAATTTGTGTGCAGAGACTTGTGCAAAGGAAAACATGAAATGCCAAAGAAGACTGTCGGAGCTTACAGTATATGAACTCTTCCATCACGGTGAGTGTTTACTGCAGGTATCGGTATACTTTGAAGCAGTGGTTTCCAGAGTCCGCCACGGCCACATGGCCATCTGACGTGAGAGCCAGACCCTGCGGACCGTACAAAGGATCCGCCGTCGTGTTGATGTACGACAGAAAAGAGCCAGAATTGTCAAACACCTAAACAACAAAAGGAACTTTTAGTAATTCATTAGCATCAACATTTTTAAGGAATGTCCATAAAGTGAATTCTGAAAAACATTTGCTTTTATTAAAAATGTAATTGTACTATAAAACTCAAATTATTTGCTGAAAGTAAAAATATAGTTTTTTTTTAATTAAAAATTTACAATTAAAATATATAATTATATTAGAAAATAAAATGTAATTGTAAAAATGTCTAAAAAAATAAAAATGTTTTTCGTAAATTAAATAATAATAATAATAAGATATCAAATAAAAAATTAAATACAAAATAAAATTATAAAATAAAATCGGGCTAGATGGTTGAAAGTAATTGCAAAAATGTCTTAGAAAAGTGGAATAGATTTTTTTAATTAAAAAATATATACATGTTAAAAAAATAAAATGAAATTAAGAAATAAAATACATATATATATATATGTTACAAAATAAAAGGAAAAGCTGAAAGTAATTGCATTTTTTTAATAGAGTAATCATACTTTGCTTTAGATAACAAAAGATCAAAACTAATAGCAGCTGCAATGAAATTCATACATTTTGAAATCTGTCTCAAGTGTGTAAATACTTAAGTCATTGTCTATAAACTGTAAAGTTACTACATCATTTTTGAATTTAATTACTCCGAAATGAATATGAATAGACAAAAATGAATAGCCTGCCTGTATCCTACTGTTACCCCAGTCTGCAACAATAATATTCCCATTGCCATCTACAGCCACACCGGTGGGTGCATTGAACTGGCCGTTCCCTTCGCCATGCGAGCCAAATTTAAACAGGAACTCGCCATCAGCATTGTAAACCTGCAAGAAGCCATAAATCCAAAACAATCCAAGTTATGACATGTGGAATAATTTACACAGTAAAAGAGAAGAGCTTACCGTACCTTAACAGAATGATTGTGGAAGTCTGTCACAACAATTTCATTCTTGTTGTTTATGGCCACAAAATGAGGACCTTATGGCCATAGAAGGAGAAAGACAGAGAGAGAGAGAGACCATTACATTCTCAACATGTTGTTTTGTTTCTAAGGAAATACCCAGCAACACAGAGAACACTTGATTCATGCAACCCCTACCTACATACCAAAAAAATACAAAATCTCTCAGCATAGCTTTCTTCATGTGGATAATCAATTATCCTACAAGGCTTTCTATATCATTGTAAGATGACCTCATTCAATAATCAATAATACAATCTAACTGCACAAAATGAAACTAATAAATCAACTAAAAATGAATAAAGTTGAATGCTCACTGAAGGCAGGGCCAGATTTACTCTGTTTTGGCTCTGTCGGTGTATTTGGAGTACTTTTGTCTGCAGAGAAACAGAAAGGAACATCTGATTAAAACATGATCTGGCCATGAATTCAATGCTGAAGACAAATATGAATATATTACCTGCAAATTGCCTCTCTGATGTTCCTTTGGCACCAAATTTGGTCACCAGCTTGCCGTTGGATTGGAAAATGAAGACACAGCAGGCCTTGTTGTCTGCCGTGATAATATGACCATTCTTGTCCACGGCCACTCCTTTAGGACCCATCAGCCGACCTGCACCGATTTTATTCTGCCAGAAAAGCAAGACAACATATTAGCACATCACCAATTCATCAGATCAATGGAACACAAGCAACATGAATTAGTAAAGGCTATCTGATGTTTGGAAAAAGACATTTTTAAGAGTAAGAGTTTTGAGCTAGTTTTAATGTAAAATTTAAATATGTTTAATATTTATATTATATATTAATAATATTTATTTACAAATTGTATTTTTTTTATTTTTATTTCAGTTTTATAAATTTTTTATTTCATTTTTGAAATAAAGGCATGTCTAGAAATGTCTAAAATATACTTAATACATGTTTTTGTACTGAACGCTTTTAATGTTTGAAAGCTGATTCCTTAAATTTTTTATTATTATTTTATTTTATGATACATAAATAACATTATTTTAAAATCCAAAAATTGGATGTTCTATGACTTTTAGAATCATGTTTAATTTAATTTTATCATTTAATACTGAACTAAGTTTTTTTCATTATCAATTTAATACATTTTGTATTTAATATATTTCATTATTTTTTATTTAATAATATATATTTTTTAATTAATTAAAATTATCATGAAAGAAATGTAACTGACCTTAAACTTGCCGTCTGGAGAGAAGATGCTGAGCCACCTGTTGTCATAGTCGGCTACAATAATGTCACCATTCATGTCCACTGCAATGCCAGTGGGGCGCTGGAGCTGGCCAGGGGAGCGACCTCTGACCCCGAACTTCAGTTTGAATTGACCATCACTGGAAAACACCTAGAAGATCACAGAATGCAGCATATAAATTATTCTGGCCAAGTGGTACACATTTATTCATATATCCATCTGTTAAAGGCCACCATCAGGCTGTTTATTCTTACCTGTATGCACTGGTTGTTGCTGTCAGCGAGCACGATCCGCCCGTTGCTAGTGGTAGAGATGCCCTGCAGGTTGGAGAACTCCCCCCGCTCTCGACCCCTCGTCCCTGTCACATCAAATAAGACGTCAATTGACAAATTGTGACACAGGCCAACAATCAAGCAGAATGCAGAAATTACCTTTTCATCTTTACAGGCCAACTTAAAAGACTGAAACAGTATATTATAATAAATTATTTTAATCAATTAAAATAAAAAATAACATTACATTTTAAAAATCTATAAATATAACCCTAACCTAAGCAATTATTAATTTATTATTGATTATTTACATATCGGTATCAGGCAGAATTTTATATGTGTGTGTGTACAGTATGTTTACAGTACAGTACAGTAAATGTACAGTATGTTTTCAAACTGAACTCAAACCCAAGAGTGACATCATCACCAACCTTAGTGGTCACTGTAACAGTGGCATTTTGTCCAACAACAGCATGTCTGAGACCCTCTCCAGTAGCCACACTGGTGTGCCCCACGGCGCTGGTGGTGAGCAGGACTCCCAGGTTCTGGATGGAGCGGCGCAGCCCCTCTGTCTCCACCTGACAGTCCAGGTGGCCGTTCTCATGGGGCTGCTCAGGGAAGGCGTGGCGGGCCAGAACGCCCATCCGCTCTCCCATCTGCTTCTGCACCAGGAGCACCTCTGTGGGGCTGCCGTGGTTTAGCGCCTGCTCTGTGAAGCTACAACTGCTCTGGATGTTTTCCTTCCCTTGAAGTAGTGCAGTGAGTTGGGCCTGCAGCACCTGCAGCAACATAAGCATTTGATATAATTACAGATGTCCCTTTAATTCAATAAAACAAACAATAAAAAATTAAATAAAATGTAATAAAATATCTGAGCTTTAAACTTAAAAAAAAAAATTATTCCATGTATAAATAAATATTGCTTTGGCAGCTAACTGAGATCAAATGAAAAATATATTATTTAGTAACTGGAACTAAAACTGAAAAAAAATATTTTACAAAAAATTATGCAACAAAATTATTAAAACCTAAATCAAAGTTCAAATAAAAAAAAAAAAATAAATAAAATAAAAGCAAATTCAGAATTATTCATAAATTAAAAAAAATCTGCTTGATGTACTCATATGCACATCAAATAATAAAATAAAATAAAATAGAAATTAATGTTCATTTATTGTTTATATTATTCTTAGATATTAGAGGTGTGAAAATGTATGTTCAATTTCTTTACACAATATTTAAATAATAAATAATTTGTTAATAAATAATTATTTGAATACATATAATTAAAATCAATGCAGGAAAATTAAAAATAAATTTAAAAATATAAATAAATATAAATAATTCAATTTTGATATGTAGTAATATGAAAATATTTAGTATAATTGTAAGTAGAAAACTGAAAATATACAATTAATTCAAGCTAATTCAAAATATGAATAAACACTATAAAATAAATACGATCTCTCTCTCTCTCTCTCTCTATATATATATATATGTACTGTATGTAAGGAGTAAGCTTTTCACCTTCTGCTTGGTGCTGCAGATGTTCTCCAGGTCAGTGATGAGGGTAGTCTTGCGCTGATGCAGTGCTTTCTCCAGTTCCTCGAACGTATTGCTGATCTCCGTCACTGCCTCATTCTTCCTGTCTGTTAGCTGCTTGGAGATCTCATTTACCAGCTCTATAGCTGCAGTCAGCTGAGGAAGCCTGCGGATGCAGAATGAGGGCAACGTTCAGTCAGGTCATGATGTGACTCAAGCAGCTGAGCTTTGCAAACACAACAGTAACTACATCAAAATGTTTAAAAAAAAAGAAGGGAAACCAAAATTGTAGTATTAAAAAGTAAGTAAAAAAAAAAAAGAATGATTCAGTGTACAGTATAAAGAATGGGTTAAAATATGAGCTTTAAATACTGGCTCAGTTTAACAGTGAGCTTAGTATTATTCTTGGCTGCATGAACCTGTTGCGAATAGCATCCAGCTGGTTCTTCAATGCAGCTTTGTGCTGCTCCAGAACATCCCGCAGTGGGACAGTCACATGTTCTCTGTGCTCTCCTTCTGTGCATTCCAAACACATGGCCGTTTCACAAGACTCGCAGTAAAACTCCATCACCTGCAGAGGGCGACAAAAACTCATTCAAATGCTGCACACAAAGATTAGTAAAGACTCAGTTTGAGTAGCACAAATACTATTTACACTTCATATTTTATGAGCGATCTCTCCATATCTTATCTGTGAATAGCTGAGAAAAAAAACTGTTGATAATAAATTCATAAATGCTTCCACTGTGTTGTTTTTGTGAATTATAATGTATTTGTATAATTTACTGTAATTGTATAATGTATTGTATAAATAAATAAAAAAAACTTATAAAAGTTTTAAAAAATAAATATTTCCACTAGTACATTACTAGTGTTGATTTTGTAAACTAAAAAATTGTTTTAGTAAACTTAAAAAATAAATCAATATAAATATAATATCAGTATCAATATAAATATAAATATTAGATGAAGAACTTGAAAAGCCTTGGTAGCTTACTGAAATAAAAAAAGTTTAAGTACTAAGATTATTAAAATTCAAAATTAAAAGGAAAACTGAAAATATAAAAATGAAAGCTGATTCAAAATATTAATAAATACTATAATATTATACTATAATACTAAAATATCACTGCTGGTAAATAAGAATTTGCTTGGGTTATTCCTATGCACATAACTACAAATAATTACATCTAATATATATACAGTATATATATAATAATAATATATATCATCTCCGACTTGAAACTATAGTCCCAATACTTGCACAGCCTTACCACTTGTTCAAAAGTGTATACTTTTCCTATCACCAGTGAAGTATGTACATGTCATTCGTAGTAGGAGGCCTATACTGCACTGTCAGGATGTGTGCGTGCTTACCTTGCCCTCGTGGTTGGGGCAGGAGAGGGGCGGGGCATATGTAGCAGCACCGGCTGACTCCAGCCCACTAGAGGCCTCGGGACGGGTGCAGTCCTGCTCCCTCTGCAACACCTCCATCAGATTAGTTATGAAGAAATTGTTCTGCAGTGCTGCAACACCCTTTTCAGGCAGGATGGAGGTCTGTCTGCACACTGGGCAGGAGAGGGTCAGGGACTGAGGGGGGATGTAGTTCTGGAGGCATCTGTGATGAAAAGAGTGTGAAAACAAGTGCGAGCTGTAAAGATTTCCCTCCAAGGTCAAATGGATTGTAAATGCACTGGGCGTAGCCTGAGACTCGTGGTCTGTCTGTGTTCAATTTTTCAGTCTCATTAAATTACAGTCGTAAATATTTTGACAGGACGATATAAAGTAACAAAAATGAGAGCAATTAACTGTCATGTGAGGACACATGATTTGTTGACAGAAGCGGAAAAAAACTGAGGCTCACATTCCAGCTCAGTGACGGCAGAGGGAATACAGTCATCTCTGTTTTTGCCTTACTGGGTGGATTCGAAACATGATGTCATACGACAGCCATTCTAAAGCACAATCCAGCATCTGTGACATTGCTTTGTTACTATTTAGGAAGCCCTGGAAGAGCTTTAAGTCAAACTGTGCATGTGCACTGGCGCATTGGAGCTGGACAGGGTTTTTTTCATTTCTTCTCTATAGGAGCAGAGCAGCAGACCAACAGAGTAGACCAAGTGGTGAGAGTGTTGAATTTTGAAATTATAGAAATGAGAGGCTAAAAACAATGGGCGGCAGCCAATCACTGTGAGGTGAAGGCAGTGACATCTGTCACAAATATTGACATTTTGTTACACATCACTCAGTAATAGTTTTTCATATACATATTACTCATTTTAACTCAATATTATATATAATTAATTTCAAATGCAGAATGTTGCTAGACTGTTTGTGCACTTTGGCAATTCAAAAATAAATAAATGTCTTTTATTTTATTATTATTTTTCATTTAATACATATGACATTATTGTGTAAAATTTTCAATGTGGCTTGGCTGTGGCATAACAAGTGTACTATTCAGAAAAAGACATTAATTTTGATTTAAAATGCAATATAATTAAATTTAATAATTATGATATTATTTTGTAGAATTATAATAAATATTATTTTCTATATTGCTATATAAAAAGAAATGGAAATGGAATTTGGATGGGGACTGAACTGGGTTACTAAAATAAAATTCCCAAATGTTTCATATGAGAGCGGGTGGACAGACAAGCACGTTGGATTATCACCTTAGTTTGCTCTGCTATAATACAACATTACAAAAAATTAAGAAAAAGAAGATGTACACTGCTATTTGCCAGAAAACAGCATTTTGCTACTGAAAAAGGTCGAGCTACTATCATGCTACTAAAAATGTGGTTAATTTAGTGTTTTTTAGTGTTTTAGTTAGTTATTCCCCACACTGGATCATCTTCAAGTCAACCAGATTGCTGTGATTTTACAGGCACACCCCGAAGCGGCAGCATTTAGCAGATTTCTTCCACACCAGTGAACACAGACAGTCTTTAGCATATTGTGAAAGCAGCATTCAGGCTATGATTGCGTGATTGTAATCATTTGTTCATTCATACACGAGGCACTTTCTATTGAGATGTGTCAGTTTACCTCTCGCAGAAGGTGTGCAGGCAGGGCAGGACTTTGGGATTGTGGTAGTGCTCCAGACAGATGCTGCACACCAGGAACTGCTTGTCTATTTGACGCACCACCGGGCTGGTGCTGCCGCTTTCCCGCTTAGCCATCGTGAGAGGCATTCAAGTGAAGAGACAGAGGCCTCTCAGACTATAAGAGAGAGACAGAAAGAACGGTAATCTTTGAATACAGCTGTAGGTCTATCTGTACAATCCCATGTATGTCTATGTAGGCAAAGGGAAACTTTCATAAAGGTTTTTATGCATGACAAGGGTCGACTACATTTTTAAAGGAGCACTAAATACAATGAAATATATCCACAACTTTTTGCAATTTTACAAAAATATTTAGCAAAATTTGCACATTACAAAACACAGTTTCATTAGAAATGATGCACAGTTAAATTATTCTATGAATATTTACACAGATGCTTGATCATGTGTCATAATTTATCTCAAATACGCCCTCCAGTTTTATAAATGTCATAATTCTAAAACTGTATGATACAGTTTCTTATTGAAAGCCTGGGTCCAGGACAAGGGTAAAACAATATACAACAAACATTTGAAAAGTGGCAACACATTTCTCTATACACCACCATTAAAAATTTTGGGGTCAATAAGATTTATTTATTTATTTATTAGTGCTGTCAAACGATTAATCTCAATTAATCTCAATTAACTAAAAGTTTGTGTTTACATAATATACGTGATTGTACGGTGTATATTATGTATACATAAATGCACACACAAACATGTATATATATTTTTATGTTTATATCCAATTTATATTATATTTAAATATAAATATTTTATATATAAATATGACATTTTTCTTAAATATATACACGCATGTGTGTGCATTTATATATACATAATAAATATACACAATACACACATATATTACGTAAAAGCAAACTTTTATTTTGGATGTGATTAATCGTGATTAATCGTTTAACAGCACTATTATTTATTTAAAGAAATTAATAAATTTATTTAGCAACAATGCATTAAATTGATCAAAAGTGAGACAAAAAAAAACATCTATATTGTTACAAAACATTTATTTTTCAAATTTATGCTGTTATTTTGAACTTTCTATTAAAGAAAAAAAAAACATTATCACGTTTCCACAAAAAATAAAGCAGCTTTCAGCAGTTTTCAACATCGATAATTTCTTGAGCACTGAATCAGCATATTAGAAAGATCATGTGACACTGAAGACAAATGACATTTTTATATTATATTAAAATAGAAAACAGCTGTAGCCATCAACTATATCCATGACACACATCCATGTGAACATCTCACTGAGCAGATTAACCCTGATCCCTCCATCTACTAACAACATGTTATTGTTTCAGTATCAATGAATGTGCATACAGCATCAGTTTATCTTCCACAAAAACAAATGGGATGTGAAATCCTATGATACCCAAAACATAACAGTCTTTCTGTTATTGAGAGAGTCATATGTCTGTCTGTCTGTGTGGATGTGTTTGTGTGAGCACATGGTTTTTTTGCTGTTTAAGTGTCCATGCGCTACCTCGTCTGCCTTGCATGATTTTCCAACTCTGACCCACGTCTGATTCTGTTTTTCTCAATTTTAGGATTAGAGTGTGAGGATTTTGTCTACTGAAAATATGACCTTTATATTCCATGTTGCAACACAAGCCACATGTCAGGCACTTCCCCTAAAGGCGGGCGTACACGGTGCGATTTTTGCTGTCGTACGAGCTCGCAGGCGATTTTTTTCTCTCGGGAGAAAATTGCAGATGCTCGCATGGTCGCGGCTCGTAGGGTGTGAGAAGAATTACGGGCCGATCCGAGACGTTACTAGCACCTCCCGTCCTCCCGATAATTTTCAAACATGTCAAAAAAAATAGGATGCTGTCGGTTTAAATTTGTGGCGTATGTGTGGTTGAACGAGACGTGACTTTCGGATCAACTCAATCGTGACATGTGCCAGAGCTCACGATGTTCCGACCTTCAGAATCGCACCGTGTACGCCCGCCTTTAGACAGCAAGCATGAACAGCTGGAGAAACAGTAAAAATACTGTAAATGAAACGATTTGTCCATGTAACGTCATGTGGGTCGGTGGAGGCAAGATCACACTTAATTTTCACAACTCATGTGTATTAAATTGAATTAACTTTGTCCACTTAAACAATTCAGTTATTAATCTAATTTTTTTTTTAAATATCATGTTATTTTGTAACATTTTGGCTAGACAACTCAGGAATAAATGTTATTTTTTTCATTTATTATCATGTAATCAAATTTTTTAATACAATAATTAATTATTTGTTATTCATTTAATGATTTATTTATCATTTAATTATTTTTGTAATATTATTGTAAATATTACTTCAATGTAGCTAGACTGTGGCAAAGTTTTAAAAAAGGTCCACCCCCCACCCCCTTTTTATGTCTTCAGGAGTTTTTATTTTTTGCCCATCTTAAATTGTTTGGAACGCTTCAAACAGACTGTATTTCTTTCTCTGACAGCCTCGTTTTTACTCGCGTCAAATTAAATACGGTCTGTATCTCACATTAGTGCAGTCTGATGAATGAACACACAGCTGCTGTGAGAAGACAGGAAAACTGCAGACTTTTCTCTCACATCCTGGGATTAGAAGCCTCCCTATTCCCTCATGACTAACCTGTAACGTCAGATGTTCTGTACTTCATGAGTAATCTTTCATTTCCAGCTTGTGGAAAAGCAGTTGATTGCGGCACCCTGGAGCTGTAGAGTTTCACTCTCTCATATTCTGTTCTCTTTATCCTCCCTTAAGCTGTTTACTCAGACTGTAATAAAAAACACATTTGAAATATTATCTATCAGAGTGCTGCACCTTTCATTTCTGTGTCTTCACAGGAGGAAGGGAAAAAAGGAAGTCTTTAAATGGCACTTCCTAAAAATCCTCCCAGTTCCTTCCTACGTGTTTACAGCAAGAGCAAGAGAGAGATTAACTAGTCATTGCTAGCCATTGGGATGAACAGAAAAGGGAGATTTGTCTCTCTTTAAGCAGCTGTCCTTATTATTACAGCAGAGGGAAAACCCTAGGGAGATTTTACTAACAATAAATTTCACCCGCCGATAACATTGTTTGTTTGCACACGTCTGCGGCTGTTTTGTATTAGCACCAAGTTCACTAAAGGAATTGTGCAAATCAGGCAACGGACATCCAAAGAAGCAGTGGACCTCTTGGATTTGGCATACTTTGTTTTGACCGTACAGCATCACCACACTGCCATCTAGACACCTGAACCAACACTTAAAAAAAAACGCAAAATATGTTTGGCAACATAACCCATCTAGATCTTCGCCAACCATTGATCATTTGGTGAATTAAGGGGCTGTTTAAAAGAAACACATTTCTGCTTTAAAGAGGTCATATGATTCTGCTAAAAAGAACATTATTTTGTGTATTTGGTGTACAGATTATAATGACTTATACTGTCTTTTTACATCTTTGCTATACTGTCTTTTTGCATCTTGTCTGCATTTGGATCGGAGAAATGACAATCAACAAGTGCTACTCTACACTGCTCAAAACTCGCGTTTGAATCGTCAATGGCAAATTCTTTAAATATCAAAAACGTACTTAAAGTCTGTGAGTCAGAACAGCCGGGTAGTCTACTCTACCAGGATCAGGAAACAGTCCTCCATAAAATGCAAGAGCTTGTAACACTCCAAAGGGAAAGGAAAAATTGAAATCGCATCATATGGCCCCTTTTAAATATGCGCTGTGGAAGTTATCAAGATTTTTTTAGGGCTGTCAGTTTAACGCGTTAACATAATTAATTAGTTATGAAAAAAATAACGCTATTAAAATATTTTAACGCAGTTAACACACTGGCCCCGCCCCTAGATCGACCTGTACATCATCTTACATTTTATACAGTTGACTGTTGACAAATATGATGCAGGGCAACAACTCCATAAATGCAGTTATGTCCTAAATTCAAGATACTGGTGCAAAAATGACCCTGTATGTGTTTCTGTCTCATTTTTATATCATATGATAAGCGATATTAATGCTACAGGAGCAGCGAGCAATATCACACGAGTGCTGATTTTGTCCCGAAAATGTGGTTTAAATGTGATTTTATACAACAGTTAAGTAAATAAGAAGTTGATATTGTGTTATATTTTAAACAATATTATGTGTTTTTGCTCAATTTTGCAGAGAACATATTACCTTTAAAGCATAGCAGAACTGTTGTGCGTCTCCGAGCAACACAGCGGTGTTTAGTTTCTGAATGAATCCGCGGTTTGAACGAATCATGTGAATCAATGAATCAAAGGTTCATTCATAAGTGAGCCGTTTACTGAATTCCTGAATGAATCAGCCATTTGAACAAATCGAATCAAAAAGACATTTACCGCCATCTGCTGGTAGTTTTAGTTTCTTATTTAGAGTATAATTTCATAAAAAAAATAATAATAATAATTTAAAAAAAAAATTTAATTCTGTCATTTACTCTTTTACGTCCCTCATGTCGTTTCAAAACGTTCTTTTGTGGAACATAAAAGAAGGTATTTTGAAGACTTGGTAACAAAGCTGTTCATGGTTACCAATGACTTTCATTGTATGAACAAAAAATACTGAGATGCTTCTCAAAATATCCTTTTATGTTCCATAGTTTATGTTAGGCCGTTATAGCTTAAATGCTTATGTGTAATTTATGTTGAATTAAATAAAATATTTCTTTCTAAAGCTACAATTTGTAATGTCTACTTGATACTTTCTCATTCAACACAAAAATAGTTGTAAATAATCTTTTGTGGCTATTTTCACAGTAAAATTTATTTTGCGATTAATTAGATTAATTAGCCTAATCGAAACATCTTGTAATTAATTAGATTAAAATTTTAATAGGCTGACAGCCCTAGTTTTTTTTTAAACTGAACTTCTTTTAAATTAAAGGGATAGTTCACCCAAAAATGAAAATTCTGTCAGTAATTACTGACCGTCATGTCGTTCCAAACCCATAAGACCTTTGTTCATCTTTAGAACACAAATTAAGATATTTTTTATGAAATCCGAGAGCTTTCTGACCCTGCATAGACAACAAAGCAATTACCACGTTCAAGGCCCAAAAAGGTAGTAAGGACATCATTAAAATAGTTCCTGTGACATCAGGGGTTCAACCGTAATGTTATGAAGCTACGAGAATACTTTTTGTGTGCAAAGAAAACAAAAGTAATGACTTTTATTCAACAATTGCTTCTCTTCCGTGTCAGAATTCGATACACATTCATGACAGTACCATGACACATGCAAGGATTAAGGATATGTTTAAAAAAAAAAAATTTTACTTACAATTTTTACCCAATTAAATATTTTAGAGCTTGACATTTTATTAATTTACATGAATTTTCCAAGCCTAGATAATTAAATTACACTACACTAGGCTTTTTCATATATGCAGGCTTTCAAAGAGAAAACAACAGTTGTTAAATGGGTGAATTAAAATAAGAAACATCTTGATTTTGGTTGTAGCTTATTTTTGTTTTTAATATTTTAAGGCATCTGGGAAGTTCACTGAAGCCCCCTATTGGGCCCCGGACCCCTGGTTGAGAACCACTACTCTAGTGCATGTTTACATAGAAAAACAATGGAAAAGCAGTGTAGTGGAAAAACACATTCTGTGTGAATAGCCCCTAATGCTACCATGATCAGTAGAAAATGCATACATCACAATGCAAACATCACACATCACATGCAAACATTACTTTTCAATAAAAGGATTTGTAATAACAGGACTAATTTTGCATAAAAAGCAGTAATGATAATGAAGACAGAATGAGTGACAGAAGGATGAATGACAGTCAGTGAGACTCTATTAAACATGTTAAATCCAATCAGTTCCAAAACTGCAGAATCTCTGCAGAGAAACGGAACAAGGGATCAACTGATAAAACAATACATTTTCTGGATGATGCTGACATTAAAATAGGCTGTTGGGCAATATGCAAATATATATATTTCAATCATGACAACTCTCTGAAGATTTTAGCATGGTGATGGATATGACAATGTTAATGTATTTGGTCTTGGCGGAATAGATCTGCTACGCTGCTGCTGCTGCTGTTGGTTATAGCTGTAGTCAGAGCCGTAGAGAGAGAGAGTTGTGACAACTCCGTTCACTCCAATGGACCAGTTTTTTTGCATGCTAATCTAAATTTCCAAAAATGTATTAATATGTAATATAATAATGTAATATACTAGGGATGTAACGATTCACTCAACTCACGATTCGATTCACGATTTTGATTTCACGATTCGATTCAATTCAC
>NW_015625577.1:1889067-1889758 GCF_001515625.1 Sinocyclocheilus rhinocerous
GCTACTAAAGAAGTACTGTGTTGAAGGAACAGACTGAGCAGTGATGCCACAGGACTGCAATGTGATGGAGCATCACTTAACCATTTCTCCTGTGTTTTTCTCCTTCTCTGTCTTGCTTTCAGAACAAGAACCACCTGAAGACTCCCTATAAAGAGACATCACCCTCACAACGAGTCTCTTCACTGGTTTTGGCAAGTCTTTCCCTGCTCTTTGTTTCTTTGTGAAAAAGTGCCAGTTCCCTAGTATGATTACATCACATTTTGTTGGTGTAATCTATAGATTGCTCCTGCTGACTATATCCAGCCTCTTATGAAGACTTCAGATGACGCCAACCCTTGAGAGGACTTCAGATGAAGCTGACTCTGAATAAACATACAAAACTGCTACATTTTCCTAGCATTGTAATCAACATGATAACATCATGTAACCATTGCTTTAATTTGTTCATTGTTTCTGTACTGTATATATTTAACTGTTTCTGAATAAATGATGTTACTTAACTGCATGATTTGTATAGCCTAATTTTAGAACATTTCTACCATTACTTTGGCAGTTACACCTGTTAACAGAACTCTTATTGGTAATGTAGAAACATTCATTTTCTGTAAAGCTGCTTTGAAACAATGTGTATATTAAAAAGTGCTATACAAATAAATGTGAATTGAACAAAACTTGATGCATCATTTTTTTT
>NW_015625577.1:1890783-1894741 GCF_001515625.1 Sinocyclocheilus rhinocerous
GTAGGGTTGTGACGGTGAGGAAATTTTCCCACCGGTTAATCGACGTGTGACAACAACGATAATACCGGTATCACCGTGGGGGCAGGGGCGTTCCGCTTTTCCTCGCTTTCCTTCCTTTTAAAAGCGGCGTGCGCATTTTCCTTTCACTTTCAAATAGCGGCAATTCGGCGTAAAGCAATTGTTCGTCGACTTAAGTCGTTTAACGCTCTGAATGTCATCAGTTACGTTAACAACCCGTCAGCCTGCGCCATCTAGAGTTTCATGTCTGAACTATATATATATATATATATAGTCAATTGGCCCCACTGTTTAGTTACTACACGTTGGTGTTAATTCCAGTGTATACACACACAAAACACTCAAAATAAAACAGAGATTATCCATGGTCGTGAAAACACACCAGACAGGGTTGTGGATTTTCTCAAGCAGAGCTCATTGTTTGGTTTCCGGCATGCTCTAGCCAAGCCCAGTAACCAAGAAACACCAGCGCGGCCCCCCTCACTCTCCCGCCCCACCCCCTTCACCAGCAGCTCAACGCTGACATCACAGCAGCCCTTCCCGCTTTCTTTGACCGCTTCTCACCATCTCTCCCTCTCTCATCATGCTCTCTAGATTCTTATGCTTACTCTTAGCTCAGTAGAAATTTCAAAAGACTAGGCCTCAGTCTGTCTGTCATTAGAGTCCTACGTCCTAATAGGACATACTTTTTGTTTAGAGTTTTTTTTCAGATGTCATATCCAGACTCAAGCTTAAAATAAAAGTTTGGACATTTTAGCTAGTGACCTTGTTTCATGTTTCAAAGGCCATGTTGTCACACTATATGGGGTAAGTTGTCACAAAGCAATATGCAATATTAAGTACATGTAATATTAAGAAATTGTTTCCGTTTTAATGTTGCTTAGCATGTGAAATATAAATTTGTGGCCATAAGCCATATTATGTGATACTCTCACCCAATCTTTCTCACATTGTGTTAATGAGCTTAATGACCCCCCGCAGCCAAAACTGCCATGAACAGTCTGGATCAGACACACGCCACCTCTGAAAACACACCCTGTGTATATTCACACCCTCTCAAAATCTGGTCTTGAAGAAAAATGTTTACCCTTGGTGAAGATATTAATGAGGTAATTTTTCTGTTCAGTCAGTGCAATCTTTTAATAAAGGAAATAGGCTATTTTTTATTATTAATCACCGATTTTGCCAATAATAGTGAATATTGTGAAACAAACATTGTGAAATAATATAACAATTCAAAATATCTGTTTTCTGATATATCTGATTTCTGATATATCTGTTGTGATGGTAAAGCTGAATTTTCAACAGCCATTACTCCAGTCTTCAGTGTCGCATGATCCTTCAGAAATCATTCTAACATGCTGATTTTCTGTTCAAGAAAAAAATTTTCTCATTGTTGAAAACAGTTGTGCTGTTCATAATATATACCACCAAGTGAGCCTTTACCTCAAACTACACAAGTATGTCTTCAGATGTCCCATATAGCTGCAGATTCAGAATAATGAGGACCAAGCAACTAGCAAAAACCACAGTATTGCAAGTACTGCTTTAGTACTTTCTGCAGCAGTCAGTACTGACTTCATCATGCACTGATTTATGGTTTCCTGCTGAACAGATATCGTTTATAGTGTGCATGGTGTGGAAGCATAAATATTAAACAATAGCTACACTTTGTACTCGTTGTAGTACTCATCATCTGAATGTTGCTAAAGGATAAAAACAGCCAATTAAATGAAAAAAAAAAACTACTATATTAAAAAATATAGGTTATGTATAATGCAATATTTCAACAAGCTAATGTGTATTTGCTGAAACAGAATATTAATATACAGTAATACAGTCTTTGGGGTTGTATTATGCACAAGGTTTTAAGGGCCTTTAACATATTTCTTTCTTAATGTCCCATTCTAAGGCCTTTTCTCGGCAGGGATGGCATTTAATCGGATTGTAACAGAGGCTTACATTCAAAAAAAAAAAAAAACAGGTCTGGGTCTAATCTGCCTGGGACAGAGACCCCCCCCCAGCTCAGCAAGACAGCATGCGACTCTTTCCATTTCCATTACTCTTTCCAATTAAGAAAACAATTACAAAAGACCCTCGACACAAGAAGTGAGGTCTTAGTACAGATATCTGCATGCTCAGACTTTTAAGGAATCTATGAAATCTACAGATCACAAGGAAGCAGTTGCACAGACATATAACTAGGCTGATCTTGCATGCTGAGAGTTGCGTAAGCGGTATTTACAGTGTTGTGCCTGGGGAGATGCCATGAGTCACAGAGCACTAACAGAAGAGATGCATCCGTGCTTCTTTATCCTTATATGTCAGGTTTAAACTGCAGACGTGGGCTGGAGAGGCTGGAATGAAAGAGTTATTTCCTGACGCTGCATCCACATCCGGTCTGTCTATCCATGAATAATGAACAAATACAAAAGACCGCTTTTAAAATGGCTCGCAGACACTGACCAAGGATTTGTAGTATTGCACGATATATTTCACAGTTGGACTATGCACTATGAGCAATGATCTTAGTGTTATTGTCCTGTCTATAAATCTGTAAGTTCAAAGTTCAAGGTGCTGTGTTTAACATTTGAGTGTATAATTCCACTGCTTATTAAAGGGATAGTTCAGTTTCTGTATAGAGTACAAATGGAGGATAATTAAAGAATCTTTAAACAGTTTTCTTTCATAACAGTTCACGGCGAACACATCTGTCAAGACACAAAAAGAACAAAACACAGCATAAAAGTGGTCTGTATGACTCATGTGCTACATTTTAAGTCTTCTGAAGTCATATGATATTTTAAGAACTGCTTCTTGTTTATCCAGTTCACGAACTGGACTGAAAAGATTCATTTATAAATCAATCAAGATCATTAAGTCAGTGATTTGAATTCAAGAACCAGGTTGTGTTTCCCAAAAAGCATCGTAATCCTAAGTAGATCGATGAAACCACTGGCACCAATAGTGTTTGCAATCTATTTAAGGCCTGTTCACACCAAGGAAAATAACTATAAAGATGACGATAAAGATATAGTTCTGAAAATCGTTATATTTTTATTATTTGATATCAATATTCAATATTTATTCAATATTAAAGAATAGCAGATAAAAATAATGATAAAGGCTCAGAGAAACGATATCAATGGAATCGCTTTCAGAACCATTTTTTCCAGCTGATGAACGATAAAAACATTGACACCCAATCAGAATCAATCCTGCTGTAATGAGCTCGAGAATTTAAAATGGCAGACAAGCGTGCACTTAGAATAAACAGACAGATATTGTCCGAACAAATAGATACTGTCCGCTGGTGTGGACACTAATACAGTTATCTTATAGTTATCGTTCTTGGTGTTAATGGGCCTTTAAGCTTACAATGCTTTTGGGAAACGCAACCCAGTCTGATTCATCAGTGAATCATTCAGTCCAATTTGTGAACAGAATCAATAGATCAGTGAAAAGAAGCAACTCAAATAAATGATTCGTTCACAAATCTGACTAGTCCAGTTCGAGCTCAACTCACTAAATGGCAGAGGTGTAAAGAGTACCTAAAAACCATACTTGAGTAAAAGTACAGATACCTTACAGTGAAAATTACTCCACTACACGTTACAAGTCACCAATTCCAAAACAACTTGAAAGTCTTAAGAGTATCTGATTTTAACAGTACTTAAGTATTTTACTTATACTAAATATAGGCTCAAAGATGTACTAGTCAGAGACATGCCAGTGAAAAGCTGTAACGTTGAGGAGAAGCTGCGTAAAACAGGCAGAGGCAAGGATCTATGTGCTGGTATTTCATGGAAAAACTAGAACAAACAATAAGGCAAAAACCAAAGGGAACAAAGAACAGACTGACTGGCAAACAGACAACCATTATTACATTCAACAACTCACAAGGAACTAAAGAAAAACTAGGGCTATATATACACACAGG
>NW_015625577.1:1895627-1902280 GCF_001515625.1 Sinocyclocheilus rhinocerous
GTAACTAATTACATTTACTCCAATACTTTACATCTCTGCTAAGTGGATCATTTTAACCATTGCCACCAATGATCTTTGTGATCTACTCAGGCTTATAATGCTTTTGAGAAATGCAGCCCAGTCTGATTCATCAATGAATCATTTAGTTACATTTGTTGAATGCTCAATGAATAGAACCAACTAAAATGAAAGACTTGTTCACAAATCTGACTAGTCCAGTTCAAGTTCAAATCACTGATTCAGTGATTCAGTTCAAATGGACTTTTTTTTTTGTCATTTTTGGAGCTTGAAAGACAGTCAGTATGATGTTATGATCTGTCAAGGATGTGTGAAGATTCAAATTCTTCACAATGATTCTTTTTCCATGACAAGAGTGTAAATATGACTAAAATTAAACTAATGCCTTGCATAAAAAATATTCTTCTAGCAGTAAAGAGGAGGAGAGCAATCACGTTTATTTTCTAAAACCAAAATAAAACTGAACCTCTCAAAATTACAAAACAAAACAAACAAACAAACAATATCTTTCAAAGAGGTCTCTTCAGTATAATGGATAAACAAAATAATGTTAAGTAAAATTAAAAAGCCGGAGCCTTCTTACACTAGCTGTGCTGGTTTGGGCCTCATTGCCGGCTGCAGTCATGTCCTCATCTCATATATAAAACACCTGTGATTCACAAATACTTGCTAAGGAACTCGCACTCACATAAAGTAGCCTTGTTGACAAGTTTGGGTGTATAAGGGCAAAACGCACAAGATGCAGTACTTTCAGTGACCTGTAATAGGCAGTATCACGTCTTTTGCAGCAGAAATAAACTGCTGCAGAAAAAGCTACGTCCATGCAAAATGTAATGTGTAACTGCAACACTCATTTCAAATGTAGTGGAGTAAAGAATACAGATACTCATTAAAAAATGTAGTGAAGTAAAGAGTAAAAGTTTCTAATATCTTTGATACTCAGTACAACTACAAAGTACCTGAAAAGATACTCAACTCAAGTACAGTAACTAATTACATTTACTCCAATACTTTACATCTCTGCTAAGTGGATCATTTTAACCATTGCCACCAATGATCTTTGTGATCTACTCAGGCTTATAATGCTTTTGAGAAATGCAGCCCAGTCTGATTCATCAATGAATCATTTAGTTACATTTGTTGAATGCTCAATGAATAGAACCAACTAAAATGAAAGACTTGTTCACAAATCTGACTAGTCCAGTTCAAGTTCAAATCACTGATTCAGTGATTCAGTTCAAATGGACTTTTTTTTTGTCATTTTTGGAGCTTGAAAGACAGTCAGTATGATGTTATGATCTGTCAAGGATGTGTGAAGATTCAAATTCTTCACAATGATTCTTTTTCCATGACAAGAGTGTAAATATGACTAAAATTAAACTAATGCCTTGCATAAAAAATATTCTTCTAGCAGTAAAGAGTAGAGCATTTACTTTTCACATTAATCAAGAAAAACTACTAGGGAAACTGGTGTGAAAGTAGATGATACAAATAAAAGAGCATTATTTGAAGTGTGAGTGTTAATGCAATCAGTGTCACAATAAACTGAGTGGCTGAAATGCTGAGTGGCTTATTCTGACAATGATGACACATCAGATGAACTAACAGTCACTGGCCATTGTTGGGAGAGAAGAGGTTGATATACGTCAACCCTGATCTTCATCCACACCCAACCAAGACTGGATATCATCACAAATGAGACAGTTCATGAATTTCATATCACATCTGATCCTGAATAACCCAACAGCGCTGTTATGAGGCATGAAGACTTGGCTGTCCTGCTGCGGCGGCCCAGATGCCAAGTCCATTGGGAGATGCTTGGCTCCCGTTCAGCCTAATGAAAGCCTTGTCTGCTGCTCCCTGCATCCTTAAAACCAGATGGATGAATCTGTCCATTAATTCCTATCAGTTACTCCATATCATTTACCCAACGATTATTCAACACCATATCGACTCATCAGTACACTGTAACAAGCAGAAGGATAAAAATGAAGCCATTTGTCTTTTGGTAAATGATATAAGATGCAGGGGAAATTTGCTGCAGTACAAGTTCCGTATGACACATTTTCCAAAGCAGTCATTAGTCACACTATATAAACTTGTGTTACTGTCCACCAGCAGTGTGGTGTGGTCATCTGGACATCTGCACTAACCTACAGTAGCATAACGAAACAGTTCTGGGCATGAAAGCAGATGGAGGAAAACATGTCATGTTTGTTTGTTTGAATTTATTTATAAATATAAATATAATTATTTTTATATAATTCATAAAAATAAACTGTAGTTAAAAACATGGTCTGAATTTCGAATGGTGTAAATTTATTTATTTGTTTATTTATTTATTACATCAAATAGGATATTGCATGATGCATTAAATAGGATATCATTTGAATTAATAAATTACTACTGATATTTACACTTTTCAACTAAATTGGGCATTTATAATAATTAATAATTTATTCAATATGACAACTGTAATTGTTTTATTTTTATGTTTCCTGATATTTACACTTTTCAAATAGGAATTGGTTATTTCTTCTTTTAAAACAACAACAACAGTCTTTGTGGGTAAAATAACACTGTATTATTTGCCTAAATTATGTATATTTACATTTATGCCAAGATAGAAACTAGCAACCTTAACCTTAACAGTAGTTTAAAAAAATTTAATTTGCAACCATTTAAATTGTATATTAAATGAGCATAAATATAAAAGGCATGCTTTTATTTATATTATATATATTATAATATATTGCATGTTGTATTGTGTGTGGTTGGTTTTTATGTTTGTAGTCCAATGATTATTCATTTCTTATGCTGTCAAAAACAGAAATTAAACATTAATGAAAAATCATTTAGTTGTAAAAGCAATACCAGTCAATCTGAAAACTACTTTATAATGACTCCAAAAAAATATTTTAATGTCTCATTACTTTGAGTGCACAGGTTAAGAAAGAGAGAGATCCAACACATCCAATAACATTTGCAACCATTTAAATTGTATATTAAATGAGCATAAATATAAAAGGCATGCTTTTATTTATATTATACATATTATAATATATTGCATGTTGTATTGTGTGTGGTTGGTTTTTATGTTTGTAGTCCAATGATTATTCATTCCTTATGCTGTCAAAAACAGAAATTAAACATTAATGAAAAATCATTTAGTTGTAAAAGCAATACCAGTCAATCTGAAAACTACTTTATAATGACTCCCAAAAAATATTTTAATGTCTCATTACTTTGAGTGCACAGGTTAAGAAAGAGAGAGATCCAACACATCCAATAAAATCAATCACACACTACCTAGACAAATCTATAGTCAGCATGATTGGATTCATTGTGATGCATGAGTGCACTTGTGTGTAACAAGTTAAATTCTGCACACACATGCAGAAATACACATTTCTGCAAGGTCAAAATATTCCAGACCACTGGGCGCCGCCCAGCCCCCTGTCAACACGATGGCAGGACTGCAGAGTAAACTGTCACTCACACGAAGATGTGATTCCCGCACATCGATTCACCTGGAACGGGCTGCTATCTGTCTGTTTGCTTTGCTTAACATCAACCTGTCAGCATCTGTCCAACCTTCGCCAATCCCTGTACAGACACTAAACATGACATGACAAGCAGAATATTGACTTCTCCACAGCTATTCTTCTTGTTGGATAAAATGCCCCATCAACAACAATCAAATGATTTCATTTTGTTGCAATCATCACGTTCAACACCAATAACGTTATCTTTATCACATATGGGGTCTAAGTCTTCTTACAGTGTAGCATCTCACTATCCAACCTGCTAGGCTTGAATTCAGCAGCATTTAGAAAGCAAACAACAAAAGGTCACTGAATATGCATTAACATCCTACTCAGAGCTAAAGCAGAATCTCACACCACTGCAGCAAAACATTTCTACATGTCAGTGATAATGCAGTTAGATATTGCATAATCTGTAGCTGGGGAAAAATGTGGAACTGCTGACATAAACTACACTTTCATCCTTCTTCTCAAACAGATGAAGACAGACAGCTGAGCATTTACTGTGCCAAAGCGGGCAACAGCTGCTATATTGAGCAGACGGGGCTGGTGAAACTTTCTCAAGACTACTGTCTCTACTTTATTTTAGCAGATTCCCACTTTACATAGGTGTTTCTGGTAGCAAAAGAGGACACAGAACAAGCTTAATGGAAAAGGGGTTATGAAGTCTCTTCATGTTATCGTAAAACTAGTAGCTCCTTGGAAACTGAATTGACTTATTGTATCATTACTGTGGCAAATCCATCCAATGCCACACTTGTCTGATGATCGTGTAAGCAGTCTTTCAGTATCTGGACTACAAATCAACAATATATATTGAATCTCTGCATGCATCAACACAACATGGCAACCCGTTCAGCATAATTATACCGCCTTTGTTACCAACAAACCTGTCATTTTTAAAACAACCCCAATTAGTCTTGCGCTGCTTTTACACCAAATGAAATATTTAACATGTCTTTTACTCACTTTGACAAACTGCAAGAATAGTAAAACAACTTATGCATAAGGCCCTAAATTTTCCCCACTTCTCTAGTGAAATTCATGTCATGCATGAGCAATGGTGCATGGTGGAGGAAATTGCCTGGAAAAAAAAAAAAGGAGAAAAGCCATTTCTCAGTAGCATCTGTAGTAAACTAAATGCACTAAATCCTACAGTAATAATAATACTGTACTAAATACTTGAAAGAGGTTGATCATTTTGACTTCCAGATAGATAGATTACAGTATATATATTTATAACTGTTTGTTAATATCAGGTTTAACACTACATGGAAAAATCATGTCATAATTGAGTGTCAATATTCTTATTTTTTAAACAATCAAAATGCATAAAGTGTTTTGTTGCAGTAAAATGACTATTTGTTTCCATTGTGTCAAAAATAGACCATAATTAAAAATACAAGAATCAGTTTAAAATGATTATGGGACACTAAAATAATCAGTATCCAAAAAAAAAGTCAATATCTAACGACATGCAGTGTCATTTAAAATATGCATCATACAAGTCATATAATGCACCTAATTCAGATGATTTATCAGCAGGCCTTGCATGAACTTTATATGTACTTCTAGAGACAAAAGATCTATACAGGAGTGGTTACAGCCTAAGAACACTAACAGCTATAAAAAGTGCAAATATTATGTGATGGCATGACATTCATTCTACCTTCACAGTGAAACAATGGAGCATGAAGACAGTCACAGATACTGTGTAAAACTCATTGACCTAAAGCACAGCCCCTGACATAAAGGGGAATCTACATCCTGCAGATATTTTAAGACTTCCTCACATCCTCGGAGATGGTGGACACTGAAACACTGTAAAAACCGTGGGTAACGTTTACAAAGAACAGAGGCAGATTTCAGCCGCCAAGCCACAGAGATGCGTGTCTCCTGTACAAATGTCAATGAATTATTCAACATATGTATCAGCGCATTCACCGCAATGACAAAATTAGTCTAATTTGCGAAGAGGCGACGGTAAGAAACTAGTGCACTCACGTGAAATTTGGGCCGGGTTTGGAGAGGAGTCAGCATCAATAACGGGAGAAAGCGTTTTTCATTGTCAATATCCGATAAATAATCCGGGTTTTACGTTTTTTTTTTTAAATGAAAAACTGCAGTGCTTTTCTCCGAATGGGAGAGTCGGTAAGGAGGGGACAGTGAACTGAGATTGTGGGCGTGGGCGAATGCAAGAGATGTTCGTTCATTGGTCAGCACCGGTATAGGAGGAGCTACGATAGCCAATAAGAGTTCGTATTTTGTAATATGTAATTATTTAAAATGTATATCTGAAAAGGGGTGATTCACTGGTTGTGGGGCTTTTGGTTGATTCCAGTGACTTGAATCTTTTGAATCTAAAAGAAAGATTCGTTAAGTGATTTGTTCAGGACACTTTCTGAAGTCAAGTCAAGTCAAGTCAAGTCTGCTTTATTGTCAATTCTTCCACATGTACAGCACATACATACAGAGAATCGAAATTGCGTTACTCTCAGACCCTTGGTGCATACAGATAACACTAACAGTAGAACATAAATACAGATAGATACAGATTAAATATTAAAAAAAAAAAATGAAGGATGCAACGGTAAATGCCTCTATGTGTAAACAAGTGTTTTGTGTGTTATCAAGTTACCAATCACCCAACAATTTCGTAAAAAAAAAAAAGAAAAAATTACAAGAGAATTGCAATCATATTACAACACTAATTCATTCCAAAGGGGAGGAGACATCGTAGGACACACCCTGGAAAGACGTCTTAAAGGGGTCATATGACGTTGCTAAAAAGAACATTATTTTGTTAAACTCACATTTGAATCTTCAGTGGCAAAATTCTTTAAATATAAAAAACTTACTTACAGTCTGTGAGTCAGAACAGCCAGCATTGTAGTCTACTCTACCAGGATCAGGAAACAGTCCTCCATAAAATGCGCTGGACACATCTGAATATTTGGGTTAAACTGTTCTGGAACAGTGTTGTAAATACAACTTAACCACTGATTTCTAGTCATGTCCTCTTTTGGAAGGCCAAACAAAGTAATTTCGCTTTCACAACGAAACACAGCGCCTTCACGACATGGCGGCGGC
>NW_015625577.1:1902533-1902829 GCF_001515625.1 Sinocyclocheilus rhinocerous
GAGGTGTGCTCTGATTGGCCAGCTATCCAGTGCGTTGTGATTGGCCGAATACCTCAAGCGTGTGACGGAAATGTTACTCCCCTTACCATATTGTGATGCCTTGTCCCGGCCGGAGCGACGAGACAAAAACATTAAAACCCATATAAACAAGGCATTTGTTGCATCCAGTGGGACACATAATTATGGATTATAATGACTTATACTGTATTTTTACGTGTTGCATTGCATCGCGCCGCGTAAACATAAAACTCTCCATTTGTGATCAGAGAAATGACAAACAACAAGTGCTACTCTAC
>NW_015625577.1:1902933-1907431 GCF_001515625.1 Sinocyclocheilus rhinocerous
GTTTTAGGTAGGAGTGGTTGACTCTTAACTTTTATAAAGAATATCTCTTTGGATTTGAGACTTTAATCTTTGCAACTTTACAGATCTTCTTTATGCACCAAGAGTTTGTAACACTCCAAAGAGAAAGGAAAAACTTAAATCGCATCTTATGACCCCTTTAAGATAGGAAAACATCTGGTCCTTTTTTTTTTTCTTAAACCCAAATCTGCCAAAAAAAAAAAGTCAATTTATGACCATAGATGAGATAAGTGAAAGGCTGTATGGGTGGGGTTATGAGGCTGCATAGTCTAAGGGTTGGGCTTTGTTTACAGTTGGGTGGGGGAGGTATGACTGAAGTCTTGGGCTTTCATTATGAAGGTGGTGGTTGCTATGGAGACTGCATCCAGCCTAAGGCAGCCAGATGGCAGAGGCAGACTGTCTCCCGAGCCATGTCAGCAGACATTAAGACATAGACTTAACATTATTATACATTTGTCTGTCATGTGCATCATGGTGTGCTCTGCCCCCCCCAAAAAAGGTCAGCTGATGTTATTTTTTATTAATTACTTAGTTAATTTTATATTACACTTCCAACCAATAGATAATTTTATATTTATTTATTGGTTGGTTAATATTGGTCAATATTTATTGGTTAAAATTTTGTTGTATAATAATAATAACTTTGAAAAATGAAATTTTCTATTATGCTTGCAACCAATATATTATATACTTGTAATGATAATCTTGTTTTATAAAAAATAATTTAACAAATTTAATTATTTCATCTTTAACACATTTATATTTTATATTATACTATTAAATATTGGTTAATCAAAATTTTGTGTTTTATATAATAATAATTTAATAATTTTGTGTTTTTGTACTGTGATAAAGACCTATCATTCCAACATTTCTGTTATTAAATTTACAAAGTGTTTATTCATATATATTTAAAGAAATTAAATACGTCTCTTCAAGCATCTGAAATAAACAGCATCCAGCATTTACATGTACATGTAAAATCATACATATTACACAGTTCCTAGGCTTTTTTATATCCGACACATTCCAAAGAACCATTTTCAGTATCAGCTGTCCTATAACCATAGCATGTTGTGACATTCAATCAGTGCTTGACCCTTTATTCTCAGTTCTTTGAAACTGATGATGATTCACTCACACAATCAGCCAAACACCCTTCCCCCAAAACTCCACCCCCACAGGGTCTCAGGCTGTCTAGAAGGCACTTAGAGCACCTAATGCAGACCTGTGGGGACCCTATGACGTTATCTATTCTCCCTAACTAAGCCTCAATGTCTTTATCGAGGATAAGCCCCCTTTAGCTTCTCATTAGTCAGAAGCTCAGCAGGCTAAAACATTTACAACCATCAAGTAGCACAGGAGATCTTGTTATCGTCACATCTACATAATATACACACACACACACACACACACAAAAGATAAATATAGCTGGCCTAAAACGTGAAAAATAACACCATATTTATTTATTTATGATTTAACGCCATGTCAGCAGCAGAAATAACACCATATAAAAATGCACGTAAACATCTTAGTGTATGATTGACTCCTAACTGGAACATGGTCTCTAAATTTTCTTGAAATCTTATATTGAGAATCAAATGCAGAGGTCTTACCAGCAATGACTCAAATAAAAGGCCTTCTTTCATTTCTAGAGCACTGAAAACCACAAATTACATGAAACTCTCTATTCCCAATTTCATCATGTAGGCGAGTGTTTTGATCCGTGGACTGGTCTGTCATCATTTCAGACCTACAATGACCATTCAGAGGCAATTTTCAGAAACATGATGTGGTACAAGCCACATCATGTCAATAGAATAATAATAACAATTGATAATAATAAACATTACATTCTTCATCAGACAACACACTGTCTGACTGTGTACTCAAAGAGTACATATTTTCAAAGAAAAAATATTTTTGTTACAATTTGTGGTTTTATGCGGTGAATAACAGTCAAGTTAACCAGCTATTTTGATTGCTTAGTATATAATATAAAATAAGGATAATTAGTCTTAATCTTGGCATTGTGAATGGTTCATTTTTGCAGATACAGATGCAGTATCATCATGGAAAATGTCATGTACTGCCCCCTTGTGTTGAAGAAAGCACACTGCAGGCAAAATGTGTCATTTTCTACTGATCTCAACACTGTTTTTAGATGCTGTGTAATTGCATGTGCATTATTTTTTCTCCTTTTATAGTAGACATGGAAATAAATGTCTATTCACTGTTTCAGCAAGCAACAGTGACAGAGCACCAAGCTTGTTTTCCATAAACGCAGCATGACACCTAGCATGAATGCCTGAATAAATAGAAAACATGTTTTTAAGATCATGGGTCTACGCTGTCAGAATCAAGCTCTTTTGATTTTGATTCTTTTTCACGCCAACGCTTAAATAAAGACATAAGGCTGAAGCCCTCTTTAGTGCTTTTAAATGATATTGTTTGGCTATTTCTCTTCCCAGTACTAAACTGCAAGCTAGGCACTGTCTCTTCAGTCTTCGCCTCCAGCTCGACCGATTGTGATTGTGATGAGTCAACAGATTGTGATTCCTCTTGAGAATTAAGTGGCTTGGTGTCTGAATCTTTAACAGTCTCTGTAGAGTTTTGCAATGTGGCAATCATACCACAATCCACAGATTTCCCTTTTCCAATAACACCTATAGAGGGAGCCGGAGATGCGTTTAGATTACTAGGCACAAACAGATCCTCTTGGCTGGTATTTCCACAACTGGCCTCGGGAAGTGCGATTGTGTGCCGGCGATTGATGATCTGGCCGTTCTGCAGCAGAGAGCTGGATTTAGATGTGTTTTCTTCTATGGTCACGATCAGCAGTCTTCTGTCTTCCTGGAAGAATGTCTGCCTGGGAGACAGGATCGGTGACAGGGCCTCGCTGGATGAAATGCTACTTCGACTGGACTGGTATTGCAAAACTTTCCGTGACACCTCTCTCATATTTTGCACCTCTATCTCTGTCTGCACATCTTCTTCCTCCTGCACCGTGAATACAGAGACACGTTGATTGATTGAGGAATTGGCACTTTTCTGCACTGGGCTTGAGATTGTAATCTCTGGGTGCTTGGGTGTCTCATCTTTATCAACGCTCTCCTTAATCAAAGGGGATTGCATGGCACTTTTGATCCAGCTGTCTCTCTTGACCTCTCTGTTGTCAGCGGGGCGTTTCTCCGGCATGGTGGTCTCAGTAAGATTGCCCTGTGAGGGGGAACTGGTCCCGGCTCTACGGCGGGACTGGCGGCTGTTCAACCTCTGTAGGATGGACTCCAGAGCAACTCCTTCAATGTCTTTGTCTCGTGAGGAGCAGGTGGCGGTGGAACGTCGTTTGGTCGCGATCTGAGTACGCTCTCGCTGTCTGCGCTTCACCTCCACCATTTCTCGTTCAAGATTCTCCTATATGGAGAAGAGAAATGAAACGGGCTTAAGGTCATTATTTTTTTAAACTCTTTTTTACCTGGTTGAGGAGGATGAACAATATCATTACAGACGTCTGTTGCAGCCATTACTGAAATCATGACAAAACTTTTTTTGTCTTTTTAAAGTGACAATATCTGAACACTAATAAAATACAAATTCGAACAGAAATCATATTTGTTATTTAAATATTTAATATTTACTATTTACTATTTATAATTGCCTAAAGTAATGACCCTGATATTTAAATGTATGTCACATGATCCTTCACAAATCATTCTAATATCTAAATATCTACTGCTCAAGAAATATTTTTTATCAATACTGAAAACAGTTGTCACTTTATATTTTTGTGGCAACAGTGATACATTTTAGAAAGTTCAATAGAACTAGACGTTTAAAAAAAAAAATTGTAACAATATACAGTGCCATGAAAAGGTTTTTGCCCCCTTCCTGTTTTTTTTTTTGTGTGTATTTGTTACACTTAAAAGATGCAGATCATCAAACAAATTTTAATATTACACAAAGATAATGCAAGTAAATACAAAATGCAGTTTTTAAATGATGATTTCATTTATTAAGGGAAAAAAGCTGTCCAAACCTACCTGGCCCTACGTGAAAAATGAATTGCCCCCTCCTGTTAAATTATGAAAGAACTATGGTTAACCACATTATTTTAGAAAGCTGAGTTAAATTTCACTAGCCACACGCAGGCCTGATTACTGCCAGACCTCTTGAATCAAGAAATCACTTAAATAGAACCTGTCTGACAAAGTGAAGCATGCTTATAGAGCAACACATCATGCCACGATCTAAAGAAATTCAAGAACAGATGAGAAACAAAATAGTTGACGTGTATCCGTCTGGAAAGGGTTATTAAGCCATTTCTAAGGCTTTGGGACTCCAGTGAACCACGGTCCGAGCCATTATCCACAAATAGAGAAAACTTGGAACAGTGGTGAACCTTCCCAGGAGTAGGCCTGTCGCAATGATCAATATATTGACTTATCGCGCAATATATGTACATGACCGCAATAATTTTTGG
>NW_015625577.1:1907447-1927217 GCF_001515625.1 Sinocyclocheilus rhinocerous
AACTCAGCTTTCTAAAATAATGTGGTTAATCACAGTTCTTTCATGATTTAAGAGGAGGGGCAAATACTTTTTCACGCAGTGACAGGCAGGTTTGGACAGCTTTTTTCCCTTAATAAATGAAATAATAATTTCAAAACTGTATTTTGTATTTACTCGGGTTATCTTTGTGTAATATTAAAATTTGTTTGATCTGAATCTTTTAAGTGTGACAAATATGCAAAAAATAAAAAAAAACAGAAAGGGGGCAAAAACCTTTTCACGGCACTGTACCTGTACATGCCACTTCTGATCAATTTAATGTTCTTGCTTAAAGAGATAATTCACCTAAAAATGAAAATTCTGTCATTAATTACTCACCCTCATGTCATTCCAAACCTGTAAGACCTTCGTTCATCTTCGGAACACAAATTAAGATATTTTTGATCAAATCCAAGAGCTTTCTGACCCTCCATAGACAGCAATGCAACTAACACATTTAAGGCCCAGAAAGGTAGTAAGAACATTGTTAAAACAGCCCATGTGACATCAGTTCTTCAACCATAATTTTATGAAGCTACGAGAATAATTTTTGTGCGCAAAGAGAAAAAAAAAAAAGACTTTATTCAACAATTTCTTCTCTTCCGTGTCAGTCTCCACCACCATTCATGAGAGTACCACGACACATGCGTGAGGTGCTGCTGACGCAGGAGCCAGCACAAATAGAATTTGTGTTCCGAAGATGAACGAAGGTCTTACGGGTTTGGAACAACATGAGGGTGAGTAATTAATACAATTTTCATTTTTAGAATTTGTGTTCCGAAGATGAACGAAGGTCTTACGGGTTTGGAACATGAGGGTGAGTAATTAATGACACAATTTTCATTTTTGAGTGAACTATCCCTTTAAGTGTTAATTTCATAATGAACCCAAGTATTTAAAAAATCTTTCCAAACTTAGTGTCGTGTATATTGTATTTCTTCTTCATTTTATGGCACAACTTTGTTCTTCTTTGTTTGAAAAATTTCACAATCCTAAAACATTTCCAGCTATATTTTCAATATTTCAGATTTCAGACATCATTTCAGTACATCAATTCACACATACTATTACTATTATTTCTTTAGGTGTAAAAACATTTTACATGTAAAATGTTTGCTTAGAGTACCCAGAATGCATCTTTAGATGGTGCAATTACCTGAACCGCTCGTTTGAACTTCTCACAGAAAGAGTAGAAAATGGAGCAACACTCCTCTAGTTTGAACTGAGTTGGATCCTCACAGAAATACTCTGCTACCGAATCACTCACGGCAGAAAGGTTTTTGAAGGCCGCCTCTGTCTCCTTTAACCTGGTGTCTGCATTCTAAAAAAAAGAACAAAGAAAAGCTAAATTGTAGAAACTCTTATTTAACAATAACATTTGTGTCAGCACACCAATAGTCAATATACTCAATAGTGTGTTACAATACCTAGCGACTTTGGACAAAAAACTTGCATGCTCATATTTAGAGATAAACTAAACAGGTCTGGAGGACTTGTGACAAGGGCAGGACTTAGGGGGGCGGGGGCCCCTGGGCTTGAGGTTATGTTTGGGCCCTATACCTACACTACAAATGCCCTCAAATAGAACATCATTATGGAGTAACACAAAATACACAAACATATGCTTTGAGGTTCATAAATAGTACAATTAATATGCAACATGTCTAGGCTATAGTCAAAGTTTAAATGTAATATTAAATATTCATTATAATATAATAAACAGGATGTGTTCTCTCAGTTGAGAAATCAAAACCCTGAAATAACTTTGAGCAACAAAAATAAATAAAATAAAATAAAAATAATTGTCATATCTGTGTCCTCTTATGTCAGGTTCTTATTTAATTAATAAACTCAATCGAATAAAAAGACGTGCTGGCTATTAACAATCAATTGAAATCTCTATCAAACAATCAAATGAAATCACTATCAACAAAATTCATAGATGGACTGTGCATAATGTTAAGTTTAAATATAACATTTTAATGTAGAAATATTAAATGATTGCAAAAATGAAATAAGCTTAAAATATGAAACTTTAACCGCCAGTAGGTGGCAGCAAGTGACTTAATGAGTGAGTTGAATCAACCAATTCGTTTAAAAAGCCGATTCATTTAACTTTGCAAACGACTGAACTTATAGCCGGATTGAATCATTTGCTGGTCAGTGTAACACTAAGGAACAAAACACTGTTGTTCAGAGATGCAGCGGTTCTGTGGTTTTGTGTCTGAAAGTTACTCTGTAAGTTGTTGTTTATTGTACATTTGCGATCGTGCAGATATTAGAGAAAAAAAAACAGGACTCTTGTTTGTGTGATAGGCTAAGTCCTATATCATAGGCATAGCTATGTTCTAAAAACAGAAACTCATTAAATTGCTATTTTTTATTTAAAATCATTTTGATGACCCCATTGTGGCCTCGAAGGTCGTAGTTGTAAGCTGTAGCCCCGGCTGGCCCGTTTAGATCTTGTGTGCGCAGTGGAAATGCGGCTAATAATTTCTGAATTCTGACTGGCATATAACGAACAAATCAAACAAACGTAAACGGGCAAAGGCGGGGCCCCCTACAAGGCGGGGCCCATGGGCTGCAGCCCACTCAAGCCCAATGGTAAGTCCGGCCATGCTTGTGACGCATATAAAATGCCTCACCTGCAGAAAATCCCTCATCTGTTCTTCCAGATCTGGCTGTTTACTAGCATTCTGCTTTGCCACCTGGACTCTATTCACTTCCTTTTGGAAATCAGACTCGATTTCCTGCTTATGGATCCTGTATTGCAGAAGACAAAGAAAATAATTCACTCTTTTTTGCATTTTCAGTGCAATTTACTATTGAGCACAATAAGTTGAGCTTAACAGATCAATTGAAAGACTTTTGCTAAAGCAAGATTGAGATTCTATCTTCAATATATCAAATTGATAATGTTGCTTGTCTCCCAAGATACAAGAGGAAATTACTGAGTACTAGAATTTCATATAAGTTACAGTACCTAGAATTTCACATAATACATTTTATTGTTAAAATCAGTATTGTTAACTACAAATATAAAAGGTTTTTTTTATAAAGTTGGAAAAATATATATGAATATTAGATGAAAACTTAAAAAAATTAGAAATGTTGCTTTGGCAGCTAAGTGAAAGATTGAAGTGCAAGCACTAAAATTTCTACAACTAAAACTGATATATAATTAATATTTTACTTTAAAGCTTAAGAGAAATATTTTTAAAAATAACAAAAACAAATAAAAATGACAAAAGATCATACTGTAACAAAATGACTAAAACTTAAAATTAAAAAATAAAAATAAAAGCTATTCAAATTATAAATACCATAATTGTATATAAAGCATACTAAAATAACACTGGTTTTATTGTTAAAGCTTAATCAACAGATTTTTGTAATGTGTGTGTTTTTATAATCAGCTACAATTAATTTAAAACATAAAATAAATTAATTATAGAAAAGTGCAGTATTTTTTCAAACAGCAATGTGTGGCCTACCTTGCTGCATCTCCAATGTGCTGTAGCTGCTCTGGGAACTTCAGCAGCGATGCATCAATCTTCTGGGCTTGCTGTGGTAACAGACACATGAGAAAATAATTAAAATGGAAATAAAGCTGTGTTTCTTATGTGGCTCTAGCATCACAGTATAATATTAAACATCATAGCTACCATCGCAACATAGTGCATGAGGTTCATTCCAGGCTTGTTGGCTTTGGTATCTGCTAGTTTGAGAAGCGACATTATCCGGAATCCCACCGCGCTGCCAGCGTACCCTCCCTGGTGGACGTGAGGACAGAACGATTAGGATCTCAAGACAATGTAAACACACTCACATGTGCTGTGCATTATGCTGTTTTGAGGTTGAGCGACTTTAATCATTGTTAACAAGCGTCACTAGATACAGTGGCATGATTATACTCACAGAGTTCATGTAGTTCCCTGTCTTCAAGACCAGACGAATGACTGAATGTAGATCAGCACATTCCAGCAGCTCTGGAAATAATTTCATACATGGGTTCGGTGAAATAAAATAAATCACAAATACTAATAAACAAAGTACTACAGTATTAGCATGTTTTTGTACTTTTTTATGTTTCCTGGGAATCAAACTTAGTCATGCTCTTAGCGAATTACATAAATAGGATGAAGATTCAGTATGAAAGTAAAAAGTAAACTGTTAAAATTTCATAGGAAATGTCAGTACAATTTATTATTAAATTTAAAGTATATATATATATATATATATATATATATGCATACAGACAGACAGATAGACAGATACATATAATAATTCTAAATTATAAATATATATATATTAATAATAAGCAATTACTGAAAACTAGAAACAAGGTGTGACTTCCCTGCTTAAAAAAAAGGGAAGAGGGCATGTTGACTTATAGGTAATAGTAGACGGCTTCAAACGTATGTCAATCATACCTTGTCCAGCAGAGGTCATAACTGCAATAGAGTGATTCACTTCATCCATAAAATGGGGGAATTCCTCTTTGAGTACTAAACTGTTCAACCGTTCCTCATAGCTAGAGGAAGAACAAACAAAGAAATATAATCATGATGGTATATCTAAAGTTCACTCACATTTAGAGTAATTTGCAGTGACCTACAAATCCACTGTCTTGTATTGATAATCAATACCTGGCCACGGAGATAAAACATGAGCTGTACTGTGCAAATTGCTTAGTATTGAAGGTGCTCTGTGTACAGTTGTGTAAGTGTATTTGTCTTTCTGTGGCTGTATACACCCACCAAGGAACTTTGACAAGTTGTACCATGAACCGATCTGCCTCAGAGAGAGTTGAACAGTCTCCTTTAAAATCAAGAAGCTGACGCACCTAATGAAATGAAGCAAATGCAATACATTACAGTAAGCTTTCAGTTCAAATCAAATGAAAGTTCAGTTTGCAATTCATATTACACAATACACAAACGCATATTCAAGTGCCATTGTCACACTATCAAAGCCTTGGAATTGCTCAACAAGTGTAACTAAAGCCCTGATCCATATATTACACCCACCTCTCCATCCTCTGGCAGTAGTTTGCACAACTCCTTCAGTTTCCCAGTACCAAATCTTTCTCCTCTGCCGTTGATAACGTCATCAATCATTCCACTCACTGACCTGTGGAGAAAGATGTGGTAGAATTACAGATCAGGGCCTCCACAGACTATTTCAAGAGTTACAAAATCTCAGATTGTTCAGAGATTGAATGGAATTGGATCTCTGCTAATATCACTAAACCCCAGTCTTCCTTATGAAGGCAGATGCATTATGCAAAAATAAAATCAAATAGAATCAAATCAAATAAACGTTTAATATGCATCATACATTTTTTTTCTTATAATAGCTGCATAAAACATTATCATACTGTTTTAAAATACAAAATAAAAACACTATTGACATTTTAATATAAAATAAAAAAAATTTATATGCATCATATAAAAAATGTAATTTAATTTAATATAATTTATTTTAATTGTTTAATTTTTCTAACTTAAAATACTCTCTCCTATCCCAGTTTGACATGCAGTGACAACTAAGATATTTGTAGGTTAATTTTCCAGTAGTGTCAACACTGCTATTCTGTGGCGTGTCAACATTGCTCTGTTTGTTTGAGCGGCCCAACACAGCAACAGTGACTCAACCAATGGCGTGAGTTTGGGGGCGGAACTACCTGTTTGTCCATCCAACGGCAGCTGCAGGGAATATCTGAGAAACTTGTATGAAATCAATCAATACTTTCACCCCTAGTGGAACAGACACACTTCATCTTTAAGTAGACTGATAACATTGTAAAAACTCAATTCTAATTGAAGTTTGTTCATTGTTCTCCAAAACAAGTGGCACATCCGTAAGAACAGTATAGAGGAAGTGGGCGACATATGGACTTCCACACTGTGATTCATACTTCACCTTGTTCTGACTGCTACATACACTTAATCTCCGTTTCCTGGCCAACCATAAAACATACCGGGACTAGACAAGCCCATTCTTGCTTTTTTAGAGATACACACAAGCACACCAAACTGGTATCACAAGCTCTAGCACTAAAAGCTGATGTATTCAGTTAAACTGTCACAATCAACTAATCAATATCTGCGAAGAAACACTGTATGATTAAGGGAACCGCTGATGATGTAAATAATGCAAACCCCATCTTATCTTCACTCTTACTCTGGTAGAAAAGATATGGACTGCCTGATGTTGTCAGAAAAAAATTCATTTGGCTTGCAGAGACATGTGAGCAATCTATCGTATGACTACTGCGCGTTTCCACCCTAGGATCTGCTGATGAAATGGAGAGCTTTTCTTAATACACCTTCGTGATACACTCACCTTTTGAACAGCTTGAGGAAGATACCAATATTCATGTTCTTCTTGGAGTTGAGGATGGTCACCTGGCAAAGGAAAAAAAGCCATTATACTGTATGAATAATGGATGACAAAGACAGCTTTCAGACCAATTGTTTTTTTTATGTATATTACATCATTAACATAAATGTAAACAGATTGTACTAAGTATTTACTCCACCCTAAAGTTTTTCATCATTTATGAACTATGAAAAACTAATGATGATTTATGAATACCAACAACCCTGCCTATTAATTTCTTGCATTAAGAATAATCACCGGAACGTTGTGATGATGTGATTCAATGGTTGTAAAATTAGATGTTCTGCATCACAGTGTTTTTGAACTGAAAGCTATTCAATATCGGTGGAGTCCACCTTATGTAAACACTTACAGAAAAGAAGAAACCACTCCACCTTTAAAGAGAGTTCAGATCAAAGGACAAACATAGTCGAGTGGCGTCTATAAATGCCACATCATTGTCTTTTGAATGACTCTAAGCATTATTTGCAAGAGAAAGTTACATCAAATCTAGTAACTAGGATGTTTTTTTTCTGGCTGTGGGCCACAGCATGACAAATCATGATTACGACACTAAAATATGTCAAATCTTTCCAAGCAACATGCTGAGAAACAATCACATGGGATTTTTCTGGAAAACACGGCAGTCCTAATTTGAAATCACTGTTATTTAAATTTCCTTTTAGTAAACTTCTCATTTTCTTTATCTACCTGATTTTAGCAGTAGTTACCAATTAGTTCTGTATCATGTGAGGCAGAAGTAAAGCCAGTTTATAAATAGATGTTCTCTGACAAAATGTCATAACCTAGCCACCTTTTGCTGAAATTATTATGCAATATACTAAACTTACCAAAGAAGAGAGAGATTATGACAAAAATAGTAATTGATCCACAATAGCATGCATAATTTACACTATAAAAAGTGATAACGTGCAATTTTATTATAATTAATTAATTAATTAATTTTAAAAAACATTTAATGTTAAAATAAATTAATAGCATTTATTAATGTCAAAAGATTATTTTAGGTAAAACAATAAAAAAATTATTTTATAGATTTTATTTAAGTCAAAATGATAATTTAACATCACTGAATCAAACTAAATCCATTGGTTTACACAAAAAAACTAAAGGGTTAGATCATGTAGAATTAGCTTTAGTAATAATCTGCAGTACACTATGTGAAAGATAAATGACCATAAAGAAACGGTTTATGCAAAATTAGCTATTATGACACCTCCTGCATGCAGCATGAAAATATATGAAGCTTGAATCACCTTCAGCTCTGTAATCATTACTACAGGGACAATTATAAAGGCCAAAATAAACAGAAATTAAGTGAGGTTACAACTAACCAAAAGTCATCTCTATTACAGACTGCCTGGGACAGTCACTGACCCTACCCCAGTGACAAGCTTGATGTAAGCATATGCAAATCTCTCTGATGAAATGAGTCTGGAAACACCCACTTACTGTAAGCCTGCAGGTACAGAACAACTTTTCTGGCACATTCTACCTGAACTCACCATTTCGGGTCCTGAGGCATTGCTCGGGGACTGGCGTACACTGCGGCGGTTTGTGGCCTGGATCTGCTTCTGATCATTGCGGCTGAATAACTCCTCCATACGTTTGGTGTCCAACTCAAACTCACTGTTCTTCTCAGCCGTCCATATGTTGTGTTTGCCAAGCACAGTGTCCTTAGGTATGGCCTCCCAATTGAAATTACGCATTCTAGAGGCCCGCATTGGGCCTCTGGTAAATGGGCCTGCACCAGAGAAGAGGGCAGGGGGGGGAGGAGGAGGAGGTGGGGCATTAGGTGGTGGTGGTGGCGGCGGCGGTGGTGGTATCATGATTTTGATGTCACTTGCAAAGATTCTGCTGCATCATCCCTTTAAAGAAAAGCCAGAAAAAGAAACCATATGGAAACTGTGTGTCTACAATATGTTAATATATGCTGTCTTTCAGCTGAAAACGGAAGAATTAGTGTAGGGAAGTTAACCAAGAAACTCTAGGTAATAAGCATTGGTGAGAACATACTAACAAAACCATGATAGAAAATACAGGTTTTCAAGTTTACATGACCTCTTTCTTTTATGCAAAGACTGTCAGTGTATAAATAAAAAATATATAACTAATAGAATATATATATATATATATAGTTAGGTTAATTCCTCCACAATATCTGCAGGAACTTTTTAAAGCTTAAAAACTTCTCTCAGTACCATGGTTGTTGTTGTTTTTTTTTACCACAGTTCACTGATGGTAATAATATGGTAGCCTACTCTGTACTCCAGGCCTATACATACATTTCAATATAAAACTGCTTATATGATACTGTAAAGTATTATAATAACCTACTCCATGAAAAAAAGACTTTATCGCCCAAGGTCTTTTTGGTAAAACCTGATTGTCCATGTCCATTGTATTTTATGGTAACACCTTGGTAGCTTTGTATTTTGAATTCATAGAAATGATTAACTTACTCGTTTTGAGAGGTATCCAGACGTCCCCCAAAAGAAACTACTGTCTGACACTATCCGAAATTACTTTGGCTATGTACTCCAAACGGGAAAAACATGCTCCACGTTACTGTCACACGGGACTGTTGGTTACTGCATAGCCAGCCGTTCAGCGGAAGAGTGATGTTGCAATCATCTGCTCTCTTACCTGTAGCTCACGCCCAGAACTCGTCAGCGCTTGTTTCAGACGTAATCCCTCTGTCATTCAAATTTCAGAAAGTACCATGTAAATGGGTAATCACCCAACTTATTATAACCGCGAGTACCGTTAGAAACTGAAAGCTGGGCTGTTTACTTGTACAGTTACTTTGGGTAAAGGCCGTTTCACACGGGTTAATGTTTCAATGGGGAAAATAGACAACCAACCATAAAATCCCTCAAACCTTACCTCATTAAAGAATCAGAATTTTTACAGACATTTTTTTTAAATGAAATGTCTACGTGTATTTTAATGTCGAGGGGTGATGAGTAATTTTTGTAAAATATTGTACATTTTAGAAGAAACCCATAGCAAATCAGAGAAGTTTTTATTTTCTTGACTAAAACCAAGTTAAATATCAATTTATGTAGGCTAGTCAACTAGTCAAAGTTTGAAGATGCTGCTCAGAAACTAAGCCTGGCTGCCATGTGGCAGTAAAAGTAAGAGAGACACATAAGGCAAGATAAATTTCACTCATTAGATTCTATCGCTTTCAAATGTGTTTTAATTTCATAGATAGGACTTCACAAATTTACATAAATATAAATATATTATTATTAACCTTCTTATGACACATACCGTGAGCATTCTTTTTTTCATTCTTTTACCATGACCCAATCCTCTTTCAAACAACCTTACGTTAAAAACAAACACACAAGCACAACATTCATTCCTTTTGACTCTACTCTATGATAAAACAAAGTATATAAACTGGCCTGCGAGGTGCTCACTGGATATGGAACAGTTTTGTGAATATGACTATGAATGCCTCAGAAAATTTTAAAGTTTTTACAGAAAGTGAGTTATGTGATTGATTTGTATTGTAATTTTGCGACATATTACTTTGAATGTATAGGAGATAGTTAAGGCAGCTGTAAAATGTAACCACAGATAGTTTCCATAAGCCATTTGGATAAAATTAATATTTATTTCAAGCCTTTCTGGGCATATTTCCAAGGTTTGGCAACTTAAAAACAACTACTTCTTTTGTCTTAATCATTCATACGAATCACTTTTACATCCCCGTCCATCCATTTTCGGGTTTCCATGTTTGAGTGTGTCTTTACATTGACAAAGTGATCACTGTTCCTCAAGCCACGACGGCTTGTCAGAACCTGGTGGCTTCAATTTCACATTGAACTGTCTGAGAGTCTGTTCCAGCTGCTGCTGGTTTCCAGCAAAATACGCAGAGACAGCATTATGAAACAGTAGGAGCTGCTTGTGCATCACCTTTACCTGGAAAGTTAAAATATTAAAACTGAGTAATATTTGTGACTTACGAAATAAAAAAGTTGAACAATATGGATTTCAACATGGTACCTTATTCTCCTCCAAAAACTTGAGCTTGATGCTGACATCACTGTGCAGTCGTTCATACTTGTCTTTATGGATTTGGTACTGCTGTTGAGCTATCTCAATGCACACCATGGCTGCAGCGTCCCGCGGACCCGCGCTCAACTCCTCCAGGTCGGTTCTATAGGCATCGAATTCCAGTCTGAAACATCAGTACTCATTAGTATAAGCTGGTTCAATAAACCTATATAACTAATCCTAGGATAAAAAAAGAAATTCTCCTTGATGTACAGGCTGCAAATCCCTTGATATCATAATTAGAGCTGTCAGATTAACATGCTGTGAAAAAGAAAATTCTGTCATTTACTCGCTGAATTGTTCCAAACTTGTATGACTTTTTCTGCTGGGGAACATAAAATCGGGGAAGTCGTGGCCTAATGGTTAGAGAGTCGGACTCGTAACCCAAAGGTTGCGAGTTCGAGTCTCAGGTCCAGCAGGAATTGTAGGTGGGGGGAATGTACAGCGCTCTCTTCCACCTTCAATACCACGACTGAGGTGCCCTTGAGCAAGGCACCGAACCCCAACTGCTCCCCGGGCACCGCAGCATAAATGGCTGCCCACTGCTCCGGGTGTGTGTTCACGGTGTGTGTGTGTGTGTGTTCACTGCTGTGTGTTCACTGCACTTAGGATGGGATAAATGCAGAGCACTAATTCCTAGTATGGGTAACCATACTTGGCCACATGTCACGTCACTTTCACTTTCAAAAGAGGATATTCTGAAGAATCACAAGCTCTTTTGGTTACCATTTACTTCCATTGTGTGGACCAAAAATGTGATTCTTATGATTCATGTTGTGGAAAAAAAAAAATGAACAAGACATGACGCAAAAGTGATTGCCAGAAAGTGTTGTGTGTAAATGCCGACTTCAGACAGATTGACAAACTCAGTTGCAAAACAAATTCTAGTGATACGCTTATGTTAAATGAAACTGAAATAAACCAATACATTAACTTCTAAAGCCCTTTTTTGTAATGTATATTCAATTATATACTTGTGTTCTGCAATAAATGTAAAAAGTTTTTGATCCATCCTCATTTGGGGGGTTCTTATCTTAGCAATTAATTACATGATGTACAGATTGATAAAAAAAAAAAAAATCAAATCAGATCAAATAAAAAAATAAAACATATTTGTGTGAGAATGTATATGTTAATTTGATTAATCAATCTGTATATCATGTAATTAATTTGCAGAATTTTTTAATATCAAACTTTTGATACCTTGCATTCTCATATATATTGATGGTCATGAGTGTGTCCTCCATGGTTTTGTTGACTAATGTATTAATGCTGGACACAAAGAAATTGATGGCACCCAGGAGCGTCTCTCCATTCTTGCATAGCAGTCTTTGTGTCTCTGCATTATAGCCAAACTCATCCTGGAAAAGTTAAAAAAGTTAAAGTTGAGGATAACGTTATTTATACAGCTATTAAACCATCAAATAGAGTAAAGGCATATTCGTGTTATATTAAAATCTTGTGGAAACAAAAATTTTCACAAATTTTGAGAAAAATGTTTATGTATGTATATATGTAAGCTGCAATGTAATGAAAGCAAAATCTACTCTAGATATAAATATCAATATAAATATAAATATACAATACAAGATACTGTTTTGGACAGTATGTCTTTTTCGTCTTACCGAACTGTCTATAAGGCAAAAAAGTGCTGGTAATTCTTTCGTTTGCAAAAACCATTAAAAATGGGACACTATGTTAAGATTCAGTGGCGATATGTAACCAAACGGCAAAAAAATTATTAGTACCTGCAATTCTGGAGATTTCTGGCTAAGATCAGCAAAGGTGTCTCCAAGAGCCTGCTGAGTCTGCACCATGTTGTTGAAGTGGCTGGTGAGCTCACGTGCTAGTCTCAGAATACACTCGTATTTCATCTTAGTCTCTCGTAGCACATCAATCTGAGCCTCAAGCTCCAGGTCCACCGTCTTTGAGCCACGACCGAAGCGCTCCGAAAACATCTGTTTTGTGCACTGGTAAAGAAAGGAAGGCAAGATACATATGAATCCCTACACAGATTATTTTTATAAAGCCTAAATAACTACAGATATAATAAAAAAAATACTTGTGGTAAGATTAAAAAAATATTAAAATAAATGAATACTTTTATGAAGCAAGGATAAGTTCGATTGCTCAAAGGTGACAGTAAAGACATTTATAATGATACAAAATTGTCTATTTTTATATATTTTCTGGTCAATAAAGAATCCTAAATGTATCACAATTTCCTAAAAATATAAAGCGCAGCACAATTGTTTTCAACATTGATAATAATAAATGTTTCCTGAGCACCAAATCAGCATATTAGAATGATTTCTGAAGGATCATGTGACACTGAAGACTGGAGTAATGATTCTGAATATTCAGTTTTGTCATAACAGCAATATATACATTTTAAAATCTGTTAAAGTAAAAAACAAAACAAAAACAGTTATTTAAAATTGTAATAACATTCCACAATATTACTGTTTTTTACTGTATTTTTGAATAAATAAATTCAGCCTTGGTGAACATGAGATTTCTTTTAAAAACATGAAACTACTGTACCTTGTACGTGTTAATGCTCCACTTTTTCATGCTGTCAAATTTCTCTACAGCTACTCCTCTTGTGGCCTCCTCTGACATCATGGATGGGTTGCTGTTGCTGTGGTGCATACTGGGAGCTGAGAGTACAAAATGTAGGTACTTTTATTATAAATAGGGCACCATACCAAAATACACAATATAATTTCATTCTGGTTTTGAATATCACAACCCAGTTGTGTCTATAAAGGTCACAACACTGACTTTATAGTCATCTCATGTAATGGACCATTATCAAAGTAGAGACTTCAAAATTCGGTGTATAACCAATCATCTTTTATTCCTGAGACTGAAAAATGAATAGGGACAAGAATAAAAGGTGTGATGACAGTAAATGAGTAATGACTGATAATTATGGGCAGTGACAGGAGGCAGTGAGGAGGCCCTGAGATACCTGGGTAATGTCCTGGCTGGTTTGCTATCCGACTGGCAGCTGAATGGCTGGGAGTGATGCCCCTGGATTTGGAGCGGATGTCTGAAATGAATGAATAACAGTGGACGGGTGGAGGAATGGGATGGAGGGTTAGTTTAAGTGAAAGGCCATTAGGGAAATTACAATATTTAGTGCTTTGTAGTAATATGGATGAGTAATGCACATGAACTGGGTGGGACGATGATTATTCTGTAGTGGAGATTTTAGTAAACATAATCAAATGCATAATGATTTCATAGATTGAATAATCAAAATGTATCAGACAATAATAATATTGGTGATTATGATGTATGCATGAACCATTATGATGTTTTATCAAAAATGAACAGTGGATGCTTAAAAGGAAACGTTTTATTAAGGACAAGGTGACCAAAAGAGATAAAAGTTGGAAGTAGAGGATGAAAACGAAAACAAGACTGCTGCTAAAAGACTGACTTTGTACAGTGATGGTCAGCATAAATGTGTTAATAAATTGCGGCAATTAAAATGAATACAGTATATACAAACTCCCATTGGTTGGCAAGATTCTTTCAATGTTTTTTCAAAGTTTCTTATGCTCACTGAGGCTGCATTTATTTGATCAAAAATACAGTAAAAACTGTTCTATTGTTGAATATTATTTAAATTTAAAATAACTCTTTTCTATTTTAATATATTTTAAAATGTCATTTATTCCTGGGTTGGTAAAACTGAATCTTCAGCAGTCATTACTCCAGTTATCAGTGTCACATGTTTAGAAAATGACAACTTACTCTTGCTGTCAATTTTCAATATATTAAGTAGACAGCGGAGACCAGGACAACTAGATGAGCCCCAGATACAGATCCCCTGTAAAGACCTTGTCTCAGACAACCACCGGGACAAGACCACAGGAACCAGATGATTCCTCTGCACAATGTGACTTTGCTGCAGCCTGAAATTGAACTGCTGGTTTTGTCTGGCCAGAGGAGAACTGGCCCCCCGACTGAGCCTGGTTTCTCCCAAGGTTTTTTCTCCATTCTGTCACCGATGGAGTTTTGGTTCCTTGCCGCTGTCGCCTCTGGCTTGCTTAGTTGGGGACACTTCATTTCCAGCGATATCGTTGACTTGATTGCAAATGATTGCAAAGATACTATTTAAACTGAACTGAGCTGGATGATGACATCACTGAATTCAATGATGAACTGCCTTTAACTGAAAAATTAGTGTTTACTATTGTCATTTTGCATTATTGACACACTATTTTCCTAATTAATGCTGTTCAGTTGATTTGGCACAATCTGTATTGTTAAAAGAGCTATATAAATAAAGGTGACTTGACTTGACTTGACTAAGTCACTTTAGTTTCAACTTAATTGTTTTAATTACTTCACAAATTTCAGAGGACAATAACAACATAAAGGCTCTTCTAATAAATAGACCAATCAGAATGGTTATTGAAATGACACAACATAAAAAATAAATTTATATAATAAAAAAAAAAATTCCTCCTGGACCGCCACTGACTGCGTCAGTTAGGTTTGTATTCTGGCATGCCTATTAGTGCCGTGTTAATGTGTTAAGGCCAGTCATGTTATTAAGCATAAAGAAACACCATTAAAGGAATTATTGTGCATTCCACATTTCAAATATATCAGCTCACAAACATTTTTGTTAAAAACATGTCTACAGTCAATTTAAAACAAACAAACAAACAAGAGGTTTATGTTGCATAAGCAAACATGCATCCACCATGCGACTGTCCTCAGCACCCTGTAGAAAAAAGCCAAACGTTTGCTGTTAAAATGCTGACAAACACATTTTACACCACGGGAGAGAGAGGAAGCTGTAGGGACAAAGATTCTAAAATAAGAACTTCTGTCAAGTTAGCATGCATATACAGTACACAGACACCTGGTTTGGGCGCGTTGCCACATCTTCTGTCAAAATACTCCGGGTTGAAACGTATAGATGGTCCTAAACATATACGTCAGCAAAGATGTAAGCTGAACCTTGCCAGGCACATGACTTAGATGCTGCATCAAATCCGATGCAGAATCAGAATCGGACACTTGAGTTATTCAGGTGCTCTTTACCTTTGATGGAACTGGTGGGTATGATGCCCTCTGCTGCCCCTCCGTAGCCTCCAGACACAATGCTGGTTTCATTCAGGTTTGGTCCAGACACCATCACCTGCTGCAAGTCCTGAATATGATGGGATTTAATATCACAGAATATAACAATCTCTAGCAAAGAGACAAAAAACACATTTACCACAAACTGGGCACGTTAGGTGGAGAAAACACAAATGGGTATCAAAAGTGAGGATGGAGCAGTGTTATATTGGTACTATTTATATACTATTGTAATGTTTATTAATATATTGGAGTTTGTTTGTATTTTCAGTTTTCATTTTAATTTTGCTTTGTCATTTTTTTATATTCCTGATTAGCTTTTTTGTTAAAAGTAATTTCAGCATTCAACTAAAACTTCCATAATATTTATCTAATAATTACATTTAATGTAATCTTTTTCATTTACCAAAAATTATTTTGTAAAGTTTTCGTTTTAATCAACAATTAGAAGACTGGGATGATGACAAGAAGAAATAAGCACACAAAATTCTAAATTATCCTTTAAAAACCCTTTATATATTGTGTTTATATACTAGACTAAATTTAAAAACCCTTTATATATTGTGTTTATATACTAGACTAAAAGCTTATTTCTACTTAAAAATACAAACTTATATCAATATTAAAGCCTTGCCTTCTCAAAACCTTTAAAAATGTGTCAATTCAAAAAGCTGGCTGAGAAATCTATCAATTAACTAGACATTCTTAGTTCAAGGGAAATCCTATTAGGAACAGTCACAATAAAACATATGCAAATTGATCTACTGTATTTGTATGACTGTTTTCCATGTCTCTGCTTGACTTGTCTGTTCCAGTAAACACCCATGATAAGTCAATGACTACTATGTGTGCAACTATGCAAACCATCAACCACACTAAATCAAAGGGAATGGGGCTCCAACATACAGGGACACCCACAAACTCTCCCTCACCATGGCCACTGGCAGTGTGCCTACAATTTCATCTAAGCTCCCACCAATCTGTGCACCCTGTGACATGAAGAAACATAAAATGTGAAGACAGTGTCAAAAACAGATGGTGAGACAGATACGTACAGAAGACAAACATGTGCTGAAATAACCGAAAACAACCGGGCCACACGACTTAAATTAACAGTTTCTATATTTACAACAGCTCATTAATGTGTGATTAAGTCAACTGTTCAAGGCCTCTCAGAGCCTGCCACACGATATCCACAGGAACAGGATGTCACATCACATTCAGATGTGGTTCATGGCATAACTGAATGGCAGGCCTGAAAATAGGATGCTCATTTTCCTCATTAGGTTTGATGGACAGTGGATACACACCTGCTCAAGACTGTCATCCTCAGCCGTCCTGCTGTCCCCATTGCTGTTGATGGGGATTTCCATAGTGGCGGCTTTGCTCAAAATACTATCTGTCATGATGAATATCTACAAGAAAAGACACATTGCAGATGAGAACGACAGAACTACAGACACACGGACGGACGGACGGACATAGATAGATAGATAGATAGATAGATAAATGAAAATGGATAAACAGAAAGATAGATATAGACAGATAAAAAGACAGACAGACAGACAGACAGACAGACAGATAGATAGATAGATAGATAGATGAAAATGGATAAACAGAAAGATAGATATAGACAGATAAAAAGACAGACATACAGACAGACAGACAGACAGATAGATAGATAGATAGATAGATGAAAATGGATAAACAGAAAGATAGATATAGACAGATAAAAAGACAGACATACAGACAGACAGACAGACAGACAGATAGATAGATAGATAGATAGATAGATAGATAGATATAAACAGAAAGATAGATATAGAGAGATAAAAAGACAGACATACAGACAGACAGACAGACAGACAGATAGATAGATAGATAGATAGATAGATAGATGAAAATGGATAAACAGAAAGATAGATATAGAGAGAAAAGAAAGAAAGAAAGAAAGAAAGACAGACAGACAGACAGATAGATAGACAGATAGATAGATGAAAATGGATAAACAGAAAGATAGATATAGAGAGAAAAGAAAGAAAGAAAGAAAGACAGACAGACAGACAGACAGACAGACAGACAGATAGATAGATAGATGAAAATGGATAAACAAAGATAGATATAGAGAGAAAAGAAAGAAAGACAGACAGACAGACAGACAGATAGATGAAAATGGATAAACAGAAAGATAGATATAGACAGATAGACAGATAGAAAGAAAGACAGACAGACAGACAGACAGACAGACAGACAGACAGACAGACAGACAGACAGACAGACAGACACAGACAGATAAAAATGGATAAACAGAAAGATAGATATAGACAGATAAAAAGAAAGAAAGACATACAGACAGACAGATAGACAGATAGATAGATAGATAGATAGATAGATAGATGAAAATGGATAAACAGAAAGATAGATATAGACAGATAAAAAAAAGAAAGAAAGACAGACAGACAGACAGACAGACGTCTGACAGATAGATAGATAGATAGATAGATAGATAGACCACAATAATACATTACAATTACCGGTTGTATTCTTCATACACGTAGTAAAAAAAACTCTGTCGTCTAATACCACATGAATACTATAGTAAAAGGCTTTAACGAAACATTGTGCGCTGTAATATATACGTATAAATAAAGAAGTGATAAATAAATTCACAATACCGGACGCACAAAGGACGTCCTATCATAAAATCAATATTATACATTGCATGCTATAGGCCAGCCGTTAAGCAGGACCCATGCAAAAACAGACAAGCAAATTATATTGTAGGCATCGGTTGAAATTGTGTCCTGAACCAAAGGGGTCGGAATGGATTATACTCAATACTACAGTCAGTGTGAACAGACGCCATGACGCGATTCGGCCGGAGCAGGTCAGGCTGCGCAGCTACGTGTCACATCGGGACAGAAGAGAGGATGCTTGACCTACGCGATCCATCTGCTGCAGCTTTACTTACCTGTTTGCCGTCTCAACCGCTGAACCGAACCGCCCGCACCGCATTTAAGATTATTCCATGATGAAAATGCTATTTGTGTGTGTTTTTAATGGATGTCTGGAGGGCAAATAATCTCCACAGGCTCCTCTGACAATCCTCTTGGTCGCTCGGTAACGCAAATCCTCTCCGTTCTCTCCAAACGGAAGTGACGACGTGACATTCTTCAGGGTAACTGTAGCGTCGCCGCGTTACTTTGGAATAAACAGCAGTACTTTTATTCATTCTCACACAAAATACAATCCAAATAGAAATAATAATTTGTGCAAAGGTTAAATGTGATAACGTAGCCTTGTGATTAATAGAGGTTTTCTGCTGTACTCAGTATGACCAGAAGGTGTCGGTATTACTTCAGAAATGTAAGCATCATTTTGGCAGGGCTCTGGTGAATAGCGCTAGTTGTTGTTGTTAATGAACCCATTACTGCTGTAACTTACTGAAAGCATTCTCTCTCAATACTTGTGCAAAATAATATGTATGCCTATACACATGCGTTACATATATTGATGTATTGTTCTTTTGTACTATTTATTTATTTACCTGTTAATTTATATAGCATCACATGAAGCACATTTTTAGGTACCCGACTTTTTTTTATGTTGTTACAGCTTTACATTTGATTGCGCTTTTCTGCACTGGGCCAACAAAGCCAGATTTTTTTTTTCACAAGAAAACTAAAGTATATGCATTCATTTTAGTCTATGCATGTAGCATGTGTCTCCTTTAATAAAGAGTGAAGATCTACATTTATTTTATTATTTTTTTTAGTCATTTATTAGATGCTTTTATCCAAAGCGACTTACAAATGAGGACAACATAAGCAATCAATTGTAGTATTAAAACAACTAAAAACCGATCCAAAACTAAAAGCTAAAACTTTATAAATACTACCTACTACCAAACATTTTAAAAATAAAGAGATTAAATAAAAATGACAAATGCATACAACAAAATTTCAAAACCTAACATTTAAATGAAAAACAAACGATAAAGCTAAAAACAATTAAAAATATTAAAGAACAAAAGGTATAAGAGTATAATAATGATTCTAACATAACACTAAGCCAAACACCAAAAAAACAACTACATATATGTGTTACAACCACACACACATACATATATACTGTATATGTACATACACATTTATAAATTCAATATATATATAT
>NW_015625577.1:1928339-1929176 GCF_001515625.1 Sinocyclocheilus rhinocerous
AAAAATAAAGCTAAAAACTATTCAAAATATTAAAGAACAAAAGGTATAAGAGTATAATAATGATTCTATCATAACACTAAACCAAACACCAAAAAAACAACTACTTATGTGTATGTACAACCACACACACATACATATATACTGTATATGTACATACCCATTTATAAATTCAATATATATATTATTTCATTTTCATTTAGTTTGTTGAAGTATTAAAATAACTCAAATTAAATAAAACTAAAAACTTAATAAAAGACCTATATAGACATCATAAATTCAGACATAATGTAACTAAAATTAAAATAAATAACAAATACAAATAATACAAATCAAATGACAGTAGTTTATCAGTAATCCTAAAAAATAACACTGCCAAACACACATGTTAAAAAACAACAACTTACTTACACATAGTAAGAAATGGTTATAAAAACGGAAACAGAAGCGAAACAAGTAATAGGAAAGAGGAGAAATAAAAAGCGATACTTATTATCTACATGCTTCTTATTAGTCTCTGCTATGAGCCGAGGCTGAGATCTGAGTTGAGAATCTGATTCCTTCAGACTTTTACCAGAAGACAATATATCATGGTATCTGTGCAGATAATTTAAACAACATTTTTCAGACTCACAGACTAGGACACATGAGTATTGATGGGTTAGATAAATGTCTATTTTTGTAATTCAAGAAAGATTTTCAAAATCAAATTGGATAAATACACTTTACATACAGTACTGCCATTATTTAAAACTAATCGATTAAACCAAGTCCAGAAGCTGCATGTTTATACATATATACATATACATACACATATATATATATATATATATATATATA
>NW_015625577.1:1930034-1933608 GCF_001515625.1 Sinocyclocheilus rhinocerous
TGTGTGTGTGTGTGTGTGTGTGTGTGTGTGTGTGTAGTGGTTGTGTGTGTGTGTATTATAATGAATTATTATTATTATTATTATTTTCAATTAATAATACGATTTAGAGGCCAAGCTGAAGATGGAAGGAACAGTTACTGAGTCTTTTGGGAATAGATGTTAACTGATGCGTAAAACGGCTCATATGCTTCACCTTTGCAAGCCAAGATGCATCAAGCATGAGGAGGAAGTGCAAAATTGGAAAAGTGTGCTTTTGCTTGACCGTTCAAATCAACATCCTTTAACTTTTAACCTTTGACCTCAACATTCTTGTGAGCGCCTAAACTAATCATAGTTAAAGTTAAAAAACAGTTATTTTGCCCCTTTGCACAGGAAGACTCTGTGTCTGCTAAAGCAAAGTAGAGAAAATAGCCAACTGTCTCTATAGCTGAATTTTGAGTGATGATTTTAAAAAATATACATTACTAAAAATCATTTCTTGGACTTGGCAATCCATTAAATATCATAGAAATAAAATAACTGATGGGCAAACAGGATCTTTAAAAGGTTATTCTGATTGGGTGATCTGCTATAATACTGCTGGGTTCACCTGGGGCCAATAAGGTTCAAAACAGGCTTGAATGTAATAGCAGTAAGGGTGTGATTCCAAACACGTATCTTATAGAAGTCGTGTCTACACCACAAGCCTTCTGTTTAAAGCATTTTTTTAGTCTGGGAACCTTAGGTTAAATTTGACAGTGAGGCAGACCAAAACAGTCACCCACAGTAGACGTATTTGGATGCAAGTTTACTGGTGCACATAAACTGAAAACAAGGCCTGTTAAATTTAAGGTCTCCAGGTTTGAAACCTTCACAAGGACATACATTACCGAACCATTCCGTGCCTTCGAAAGCTCTGCAGCTTCCCACTCTTTTCCTTCCATTCAGTAAATATCCCGTCACGCTTTTAATGATCATTAAATGCGCCTCCAGATGTTGGCCAGTGGTTCGTCCTCACACAGCCCTTTCTGAGTTCCTCGACTGCAATCAAGGCACAGAGACAAGGACCTCAAAGCAAAGCAAGAAAGAAAACATGGCAACACAGCACGCTCTAGATTTCTTGCCTGCTATGTCATTATTCCCAAGCAAAATAATTACAAACATTGCTCCGTGTTTACACCGTGTAGCATATGGACCTGGTCCTTTTATAGTTTTCGTAATGTGCCATTTCAAACAAACTGTCAACCTTTTTTCCTCTTGCTTGCTGTTGAATCAGGCTGAGTGCAATTCGTCATTGTTATGGATCCATGATATGCGTGACAGTGAACATCAAACACCAAACCTCTTCCTGAAAACACAAGGTGAAAAGAGAGAAACAACAACGTAATGCTTAGAAGTCAGAGCAACATGTTAAAAAGGAACTCTAAAAAGAAAATAATTTCTTTCTGACCAAAACCTGTACAGAATGCTGTTTTTTCCCTGTGTAAAATAAAATAAAATAAAATAGTTGCCAGTTAGGCTTCACTTTTTCATGCAATCTCACCTTAAGTGACCTTATAGTAGCTGAATTAATAATCAATGCTGATTTTCCAGCTTGCAAATTCTCTTAAGAGGAACGATCACTTTGAAATTTGAAGAGCAAAGCCATTTTCAGAGCAGCTGTTCTCTTTTTCAGATCTTGGCGAAAAATTACAGTGATGTTATTTTCCATGTCGGCTATCATCCATTAAGCAACTATATTTCAGGGCTAAATTGGGTGGATTTCAGGCACTGTTTAATCCAGCTGGAATTAGCAAGAGTTATAGCTATGGTGAGGAAGAACCACAGCTGAACCGGTTTATGCTGGGAAATTGGAATCATTTGACCAAAACACAATTATGAAAAAGTAGCTAGTGGCATTCCAGAAACTGTGGAGTGTTGTGGGTTTTCATAACTGATAAACAATATTGGTTTTCCAGTTCTGTATAGTGACATTTTTTCATGATAATTCTGAGAAACCAAAAAAAATCAATTCTGTAAGCAAAACTTCTTGTGTTATATTGACATGGTGGAACCGTTTGAATGCGAAATTATTCAGGCTGCTTACAAGAAGATGATTTTTACCACAGCTTGTTCCTAACTCACGTCTACAGAAGAGTTTCCTCCATGTGAATATTACACGGCTCTTTGCCAGGAATACTGTTTATGTACATAGCTTTTTTTGAATATTAATGAAATTGGGTTTGGCTCAAAGGAAGACGACAGATTATTTTCATAGTGTGTCTTTTTATCTTTTCTTCTGTACTTACTATTCTCCAGAGTGTCTGTCCCGAACTACAGTTTCTGCACACAAAAAAATCCAGTTGGTCCAAAACAGGGATGAAATTGCACAGCTCACTATCATAGACTGGTCTTTTGAAAATGTTATACTTTGCTATCCTCCCTAATTTCTAGTCTGGGACTAGAGATACCAAGAAACCACACAGACTTTCACTTGGGAAAATGGTTTGTAACCAGAAAGCCATTGTCTCTTGCTTGTTTACTTTAAACAATTAACATGTTTTGCTTGATTTTGTGGTTGTTTCAATGCCACCCACAGCCCTATATAAGCTTGCATGCTGTAAACGTGCACAGTATCACAGAATTATTCCATAGTCACACATTCTATTCCATATTAGGACATTTAAAGGAATAAATCACCCAAAAATGAAAATAAAAATGTACTTTTTGCACTTAACTGTCACTATCCATAATCTGAATATGATCATGTTCAGTTTTAGAGATCCCTCATCCCTCTTTCATTTATCATGATCAAAAACCCTTTCCATTCAAAGTTTCCATTGCCACCGTTTGGCCCTGTGTGTCGTGACAGCAGCTTGTAAAACCCAATAACAAGCAGCTCTACCAACCTGCTGGTAACACTGTGACTCGTCCTGTTAATTTCACCTGCATAATCAAAAAGAGACCAAAAAGAGCCCGCAAATTTGTATAAAAACTATTTAGGCATCATAAATCCTTTTGGGGTTGTTAGCATAATATCCTAAGTGTTAATTTTGTTTTCTGTGAATACTAGTTGTGGTTGGCTCCCAGCGTCTGCAGACATGGCTTGCACGCAATGGCAGATGCAGGGAATTTAAAGGCGGCCACGTCCTGTGAAGTTACAGGCAGTAATCTGAGAGCTGTGTGCCATGCATTTTAACTCTTTGTTCAGCTTTCTGCTCACAATTAATGTTTCTTATAGCCTTTTAGAACACAATTGTTGTGACCCTGGACCACAAAACCAGTCATAAGGGTCAATTTTTCGAAATTGAGATTTATACATCATCTGAAAGTGATGATGGAAATGATTAGGCTTTCCATTGATGTATGCTTTGTTAGGATAGGACAATATTTTGACCGAGATACAACTATTTGAAAATCTGGAATCTGAGGGTGCAAAAAAAATCTAAATATTGAGAAAATCGCCTTTAAAGTTGTCCAAATGAAGTTCTTAGCAATGCATATTACTAATCAAAAATTAAGTTTTAATATATTTACAGTAGGAAATTTACAAAATATCTTCATGGAACATGATCTTTACTTAATATCCTAATGATTTTGGCATAAAAGAAAAATC
>NW_015625577.1:1933806-1934952 GCF_001515625.1 Sinocyclocheilus rhinocerous
TGTGACCCTGGACCACAAAATCAGTCATAAGGGTCAAATTTGTTTTAATTGAGATATATACATGTTCTGAAAGCTGAATAAATAAGCTTTCTGTTGATGTATGGTTTGTTAGGATAGGACAATATTTGGTCAATGAGATACAACTATTTGAATATCTGGAATCTGAGGGTGCAAAAAAATCTAAATATTGAGAAAATCGCCTTTAAAGTTGTCCAAATGAAGTTCTTAGCAATGCATATTACTAATCAAAAATTAAGTTTTAATATATTTACAGTAGGAAATTTACTAAATATCTTCATGGAACATGATCTTTACTTAATATCCTAATGATTTTTGGCATAAAAGAAAAATCGATAATTTTGACCCATACAATGTATTTTTGGCTATTGCTACAAATATACCCCAGCGACTTAAGACTGGTTTTGTGGTCCAGGGTCACAATTTGTCTGACCGCCCTGTTAAAGAAATGATACAGCAAAGAAAGACAGGAAATCCATAAATTAAGCAATTTTTCAGTCTTGAATAAAATACTTATTTACATCAACATTTCTTTTGACTAGTCTAGATTTTGTTATTTATTTTCCACTAAGCACTGGTTTATTGAGGATGTTTTTTCCGTTTATATTCTATGTTCATTTTCTCTGGTACTTCAATGAAGAATTACATTCTACCCTCTTACCCCTCCATTTACTCTGTTTAATATCTCCTCAGCTGCCCATAAATTTTATTGATTGCGGAGTGTGTCTGTTTTTGTGTGTGCTGCCCAACCTTGCACTTTCCCTTATTAGTAATAGGAGAATGCATTCTGTGCTTGCTCATTATATTTACCACATTTCTCCTGACCTTGGCCAAAGTAACATCCAGAAATTCTCACTGGAAGAAACTGTCCACAGACCAGATGTTTGAGAAGTGATTTAAACCTAGAAGAGAAACAAAGTATTAGGAATTTGAAAATGTTGGAAACAAATGAACGTTATGACAGAAAACGAATTAAAAAAATATCATCAGGTTTTACGCAAACTTGTGAAGTTTATTCCGAATGATGCGGTCACTACAGCCAAAGACAAACAAACTAAATATTAGAACATTCTGAAATTAATGTCAATTTTTAAACTAAACTTTTCACTTAAATTTTGCTGATAATAA
>NW_015625577.1:1935262-1941491 GCF_001515625.1 Sinocyclocheilus rhinocerous
GGCGGGGGGGACAGCATATTAAAAAAATTTTTGTTTAATTTCGAGTTGTGTTGTGTCCAGTTGAAATAATTTGATATTTATCAAGGGATGCTTTGATAGGGCAATATACAAAATAATCCATTTAATAATTTATTTACAAAATACATTCTCCAAATTGTATTTAACTACAAAGAAGCAATATGAGCTACAAAGGTTAGCCACATAGACAGCCATACTACCATTACACATTATAGCAATATTCATACATGAAGACATTTCATTCTTTATGGTACATAATGTTAAGTGGATGAAGTCCAGTACAATACATTAATACAGATGTAGGTCTTCTAAAGGGTTTTGAGTGAAATCTATGGATCCAGAGCCAAACTTTTCCATGACTTTGCTTGTTTTCTCTTGTACTGCTCCAGCTCCTGAGAAAAAAAACACAAAAAAATACAATGCAATGTTTCTTCTCTAATACATTAAATACATTTGTGTACCTGATAGTTTAACTAAAGTGCAGTCAATCAGATTTCTACATTTTCTAAAAACTATAAACATGTTGTAAACTTGTTAAAAGTTGTTTAATGTGTAGAAAATCATTCAATTATAAGATTATATTATTTTTAAATATTACATAATAGCATAATTTAACATGTTATACTCTAGAATTTGTGTACAAAAACTGCAATCTGAGCGATTAAACTGCAATAGTGACCCCCTGCCACATATTGTCTGATTACTGCAATCACTAAGCACTGAATCAGAGTAGGTGAGAAGCTACTGAAGGGCAATGAGTGTGAGGTTCAGGGTAACTTTCAGTCACGTACTATACTCTAGAGGATCAGTTAATGGCAACAGTACTGAGTCAGTTTTACTGCTGGGTTATATACACACACATGACTAGAGGTTACTAGAAGACAAATATTTGCTGAAGGGTGATTTTACAGTGACAATAATTATTTTACCTGGTCTTTCTGAGCTCTGATAGAGTCTATAAGGGGCTCACTGTACTGGGGGTCTTTGGCAGGATCTTTCAGCTCCTTACGTTCCTTGATGTTCTGAAGACAAAAAGGTCAGGGGTCAGGCAGACATTATTGACCATTATCATTGTTTACACAGCAGGAAACTGTACCTCAGGTGGGAAAACCCTTTCAAAAACCTTTTTCCAAAGGTCTAATGGGTTTTTGGCATGAAGAGTCCCGATATCAACATCAGAGGTTACAGGCGGGCCTAGAAGATGAATGAATTAAAAATATTTTGAACACCTACATATGTGACCCTGGACCAAATTAAGTGTCAATTTTTCGAAATTGAGATTTATGCATCATCTGAAAGCTGAATAAATAAGCTTTCTGTTGATGTATGGTTTGTTAGGATAGGACAATATTTGGTCAATGAGATACAACTATTTGAATATCTGGAATCTGAGGGTGCAAAAAAATCTAAATATTGAGAAAATCACATTTAAAGTTGTCCAAATGAAGTTCTTAGCAATGCATATTACTAATCAAAAATTAAGTTTTAATATATTTACAGTAGGAAATTTACTAAATATCTTCATGGAACATGATCTTTACTTAATATCCTAATGATTTTTGGCATAAAAGAAAAATCGATAATTTTGACCCATACAATGTATTTTTGGCTATTGCTACAAATATACCCCAGCGACTTAAGACTGGTTTTGTGGTCCAGGGTCACAATTTGTCTGACCGCCCTGTTAAAGAAATGATACAGCAAAGAAAGACTGGAAATCCATAAATTAAGCAATTTTTCAGTCTTGAATAAAATACTTATTTACATCAACATTTCTTTTGACTAGTCCAGATTTTGTTATTTATTTTCCACTAAGCACTGGTTTATTGAGGATGTTTTTTCCGTTTATATTCTATGTTCATTTTCTCTGGTACTTCAATGAAGAATTACATTCTACCCTCTTACCCCTCCATTTACTCTGTTTAATATCTCCTCAGCTGCCCATAAATTTTATTGATTGCGGAGTGTGTCTGTTTTTGTGTGTGCTGCCCAACCTTGCACTTTCCCTTATTAGTAATAGGAGAATGCATTCTGTGCTTGCTCATTATATTTACTACATTTCTCCTGACCTTGGCCAAAGTAACATCCAGAAATTCTCACTGGAAGAAACTGTCCACAGACCAGATGTTTGAGAAGTGATTTAAACCTAGAAGAGAAACAAAGTATTAGGAATTTGAAAATGTTGGAAACAAATGAACGTTATGACAGAAAACGAATTAAAAAAATATCATCAGGTTTTACGCAAACTTGTGAAGTTTATTCCGAATGATGCGGTCACTACAGCCAAAGACAAACAAACTAAATATTAGAACATTCTGAAATTAATGTCAATTTTTAAACTAAACTTTTCACTTAAATTTTGCTGATAATAATCAATCAATCAATAAATAAATGTATAATTAAAAATAAATGTATAATAAAAAAATAATAATAAATAAAATGTATTTCAAAATGTAATTAAAATAAATAAATAAATATAATTTGGGATAAAACAATATATATATATATTTTCTTATTTTATCTAAGGATAAAAAATTATATATTTTAATAATATATTAAATAAAAAATAATATATTTTCCCAGTCACATCAGACTAATGATTCAGACACATTAGTGAAATCTCACTCTGATCATAAATCTGGACAATGTATGCACAGATATAATATGACGTGAGATGCCCCTGTGGGTGAGAACACGAGAAGTTTCTCACATTTTATGTGATATCACACTTTTCTGTCTTGCGCAGTATCACTGCATCATTATCTCTATGTTATTTCTCAGCAGGGTAACTGACATTACAACACTGCGGCTGATTTATTTCAGGTCACGATCCCTGTAGATTCAAGGCTTGTTGTGTGTCTGTGAACAAATAATATATAATATTTCTCAAGAGTTGGTCTGAGGCCAGTTTTCAGCTTTCTCTAAATCCTAAACTTAATATTAAAAGCGGGAAAGAGGAAATGGAAAAAATAAGGAATAATAACTCAGCAGCAAGGGAATCATACTGATAACCAGCTAAAGTCATTATATTAATTCCAGCCAAAATGAGGCTACGTCTCCCAGAGTTCACCTATTTTACACACCCCCTGCGGACCCAGTTCTGTCGTTTTCGGCCGTTTTAAGATTGTTTCTAGCATGATAAAGTGCTTGAGACTTGCATAAACGCTTGCTATTTTTCACAAGTGACTTTAACAAGCCAAACACACGTTCTGGTGTTGACCAGAAGTTTATAACCCTCTACCTGGGTAGGTCTCACAGGGGTGTGCACAGGTTGTAGTTCCTTCCTTAACGTCTCTTCTTACCTCGCTCTTTCCAATACATCACCATGCTAGCCTTCAGTTACGTTTATAGAGTTGTTGTAAAGGGTCAAGCAGTATTTCTGATAGGGAAATCTTTCATTTCCATCTTTTTGGAGAGTTTTCCAGTGAATACAAGGCACCCTGACAGGCTATTAATGGAAATGTCTGGCCCGGACAGCTCAGACATGCGTCTTCCTTTGCCTCTGTCACCTCATGCGATTTACATCACACTAGGCTGTTGTGTTTGGCATCAGAGCACAGGCACTTTCTAGACTGCATGCAGATTCAGAGAGCCATAGAGAGGACATCTCATTTTCACAGGACATAAAAGAGACAATATTCCTATTTTCAAAGTAGAGGAAAATACTTCACACTATCTTAGTCATCTAGTCTCAAAACATGCTGTTTTTCTAAGGGAGAGTGAGTGTCTTATGACCTTCCCAGTTCCTAAAAAATATCACTTGGGTCGGATTGTACTGGACTGATAAACACTAGAAAAAAAAATGTGTGCAGACAAAAGAACACAGAATGCTGTTTTGTTAGGAGTAAGATCTTGCATATGTCAGAGAGAGAGAGTTGCCAACAAAGGCCAAAATCTGTGCACTGAGGAAAGTCATTATTAGGCTTTAAAAAAGGTTCCTTTCTTCAAGCATTAGTGCTTTTGCTTAAACCTGCAAAACATTTGCTGAGGCCATGCAGTAAACACAACTTGACAGAAAGAAAATATTCCTAAAAATATATGTTAAAATTGCATATACATTTTTTTATTATTTGTCTTTAATGAAATAAAAAATAATGAAATGTATGCATTTATCTTACATCAGACCCGGACACAACTACTCTCCAAATAAATTAATATGTGGACATGAAAGACTAATTTGTTTTAAAATTATTTTAAAATCTTACCTGTATATCTTAAATGAAAGAAACGTCTGCTAAAAATGAAACAATGGAACAAACTGCGAACAAGACAAGACAAAAGTGCAACATTATTAGAATGATATTAATAACATAAAAGAGACAATATTCCTATTTTCAAAGTAGAGGAAAATACTTCACACTATCTTAGTCATCTAGTCTCAAAACATGCTGTTTTTCTAAGGGAGAGTGAGTGTCTTATGACCTTCCCAGTTCCTAAAAAATATCACTTGGGTCGGATTGTACTGGACTGATAAACACTAGAAAAAAAAATGTGTGCAGACAAAAGAACACAGAATGCTGTTTTGTTAGGAGTAAGATCTTGCATATGTCAGAGAGAGAGAGTTGCCAACAAAGGCCAAAATCTGTGCACTGAGGAAAGTCATTATTAGGCTTTAAAAAAGGTTCCTTTCTTCAAGCATTAGTGCTTTTGCCTAAACCTGCAAAACATTTGCTGAGGCCATGCAGTAAACACAACTTGATAGAAAGAAAATATTCCTAAAAATATATGTTAAAATTGCATATACATTTTTTTATTATTTGTCTTTAATGAAATAAAAAATAATGAAATGTATGCATTTATCTTACATCAGACCCGGACACAACTACTCTCCATATAAATTAATATGTGGACATGAAAGACTAATTTGTTTTAAAATTATTTTAAAATCTTACCTGTATATCTTAAATGAAAGAAACGTCTGCTAAAAATGAAACAATGGAACAAACTGCGAACAAGACAAGACAAAAGTGCAACATTATTAGAATGATATTAATATATATATATATATATATATATATATATATATATATATATTATTTTATGTTTTTTATTTTTATATACTGTAAAATATATTTTTTTTTTTTAATTTTATTACAAAGCTGAATTTTCATCATCCATTAGTCCAATCTTCAGTCTCACATGATCCTTCAGAAATCATTCTGATTTATCACTTTTTATTAATTTAACACATAATTTCAACCTTGTTGTAAAAATATTTTCTTAAAAAAAACAAAAAAAACATTACCGACCCCAAACAGTTGAATTGTGTATATTATTACAAAAGATTTATTTTTTAAATAAATGCTGTTCTTTTTTACTTTTTATTCATCGAAGAATCCTGAAAAAAGTATCACAGGTTCCAATAAATATTAGGCAGCAAAAACTGTTTCCAATATTGATAATAAATCAGCATATTAGAATGATTTCTGAAGGATCATGTAACACTGAAGACTGGAGTAATGATGCTGAGAATTCAGCTTTGCATCACAGAAATAGATTATGTTTTAAAGTATATTAAAATAGTAAACCATTATTGTAATAATACTTCATAATATTACTGTTTTTTATGTGTTTTTGATCAAATAAATGCAACTTTATATTAATAATTGTATCCATTAATTCAACAGCTTTTGCAGCAAAATCTTTCTGCAGCAAATAAAAGGTTGTAATGTTGTGATTCACCTCATAGCTGGTTGGTTTGTTTCATGGCTTATACTGTTTTAACGAACACTTTTTAAAATCCCAATTGGGGAAAAAATGGGTGGACACTATATTTCATTGCTCAATGGCCCGATTGACCAATCATAATTAAGTGTTTTTCGATAAATTATAACAATTTATGATGAAAAGTGGAGAGTTTGCAGCGGCATGTTAAGTGTTTATTTGAATAGCCTATATCTTCTGATTTGCATACCAAATTTTAAAGGGGTCATATGATGCTATTTTAAAGATCATTATTTTGTGTATTTGGTGTAACAGGATATGTTGAAATGCTTTAATGTTCAAAAAACACATTATTTTTCAAATACTGTACATTATTGTAGGTCCTCTATGCCCCGCCTATCTCAAACATGTCGTTTTCAACAAAGCCCCCTCCTTTGACAAGCGCAGTCTGCTCTGATTGGCCAGCTGACCCAGTGCATTGTGATTGGCCGAACACCGCAAGCACTCGTAGGAAATGTAACGCCCCTTACCATAATCGCGAGCTTCA
>NW_015625577.1:1941994-1949444 GCF_001515625.1 Sinocyclocheilus rhinocerous
ACACTCCAAAGAGAAAGGAAAAATTGAAATCGCATCATATGACCCCTTTAAAAATTTTTAGTCAGATAACTTATCCGTAATGCTGTTTTATAACCAATTACTATGATCAAATATCTTGCCGAAACGTTTTATCTTGCTGCTAACCCTGAAGTCACTGGCTTTTGTAAACTCTGGGTTCATCCAAATGGATTTGTTCGGTCTTACTGTAATGGTTAAATTGCCACCTACAGCAGAGTCTCCGTCTGAGCAGGATTTGTGCTTTGCTGGCATGTGCTCTTCGCAGTAATGGATATCAGCAATAGTTGGAGCTGCTTTGCTGCATTCCATTCACGGATTCTGTCTGCTAAACCGGTTTAACACCTTCCCAAAAAACGAGACAGAATAGAATCAATTACCCCTCAGGCAGACGATGTTTGTTTGGCACGGGGTTGAAGAGATGTGACTGCGCCTTGGTTCTGCTTCTTAGCAAAGAAGGATCGCAGCTCTGAAGGGAATCGTGAAGTGAGAAAGGAAGTTGGTTTAAAGGAAACATTCTTGTAATTTTGCTAGAATAACACTGTAGAACAAGAACGAGAGGGAGCTTCCCTTCAACATGAGCTGATAAATTTCATGTGCGTTATTGGTTTATTGGCATAAAGGATATAGCGCTTGGCCCAGTGCCCTCAGCCTTTGATATGGTACATACTAGCAGCGGTGGTGTCCAGGTTTAAAATGAAAAAGCAATCCACATCTGCGTTCTTTATAGGCCTGCCAGATGCATATCAAGGCAATCAAACGTGGTCTTACGATCCTAAAGCACATGTAGGATACCAGTAACACTGCTACCCACTGTGGACCACCAGTGAATGAACTTTGGTGTGGAGGGTTTAAAGACACTCTGGTGTTGTTGTACGAATGTATGGTCTGTTAAAGATAAAGGCAACATATCAATTTGCCGAACAGACTCTATTATTGATTGTGACAGATTTTGGGCTCTCTCTTCAGCCAGAACAAAGAACAGAACACCTTTGGTTTTGGAGTGTAGCATGAGAGAGAACAACACCACGTTAATTGTCAGTTTTAAAAAGGATAAAACACATTAACCTCTCTTAGCCACATTATTATGTTTCATCACTGGTTTGCCAGGTTTTCCTCTCCATTCAAGTGAGACCAGTTTTACTAATGCTACTGCTCACACTTAGGGTTATAAGGATTTAAACAAACTTAAGTATTAAACAAAAAGCTTAGACATTGAAATATTACTGGCAAATTATCCCACATTGTGCTATACAGATATTAATGATGACTCATCTATTTCAAATAAATGCTGTTCTGCAGAGTTTTGAACTCTGTATTCGTCAAAGAAATTCACGTTTACACAAAAATATTAAGCCTCACAGCTGTTTTCAATATTGATAATAACAAGAAATGTTTCCTAAGCACCAAATCAGAATATTAAAATGATTTCTGAAGGGTCATGTGACACTGAAGACTGGAGCGATGGCTGCTGAAAATTCAGCGTTGCCATTATAGAAATTAATGAAATGTTAAAATTGATCAAATCAGAAAATGGTTGTTTTACATTGTAATCATTTTCCACAATATACCTGTTTTTACTGTATTTTTTATCAAATAAACGCTGCCTTGGTAAGCATAAGAGACTTACCGAAAAATCTTACACAGTATCTTGCACGTTACATTATTTTTATTTTTTTAGCTAATATCCATGATATCAACAATAAAGAAATTGAATAAAAGAATACTACCTATTATTTATTTAATTATTATTTCATTTAATCAGTCAAATGCTCTCTATAATGAAAATGTCCCTCCTCCTACAACTGGCTATCAAGTAGCAAATTTCATGGCGTGATTAAAACCTGCTGACTTTTTTTTTTTACTGTAAGGAAAAAAGTACTCAAGTGATTTCATTGGATCTTTGAGGTGTTTCTCAGACATTTTCTGGTCTTCCAGCTTTGTTTTTCTTTCCACCCACATGCTCTCCATATGCTCAAAGTTTTGTTTTTCCTCATCCTCCATGCATTGTTTTAGCTGCCTGTCTGCATGTAAAATGATTTCCTTTATCGGGCAGAGAATAAACAAAAGTTCTGAGGTTCCCAAGTAATTTGTGAGCCCAGGCTACTTGTCAATGACAAACAAACCACCACCCAGCCTTCCTTCCCCTCACCCTCTTGCTGAAGCCCAGCTCTGAGCCCCTTTGGGAATGGGAACCGTATGAAGTAGTATAAAATGTTATTGAGAAGGCATGAAAAGGCCAGTGCACTGCTGGAGATGGTTCTGACTGCAGTGGTGTCTCACCTCTATGTGCACTGCATTGTGTTCGCCAAGTTTTACAAGCTTATGTGAGAGCAGAGTGTGTCTGACATGAAACTGGGATCGGTTAACAGGGTCTAGACCAAGGTGCACTATAAATCTCACCTCTTTTTCTTCTTTGGTGTCGGCAAGGTAACATACCATATGAAAGCCTGTATTTGCACATAAATAAAGAGCACAGATTACAGTAAGTTTACATTAAAGTCTGTTTATACTGTACTTTACATTATTTTGTTAATTTCCATAATATCAGCAATAGGTAATGGCAGGCTGTTCCACACTATAATTTTATTAATTGTGCAATCTAATCTAATATACAAAAAAATATTAAAGAGACAATCTGTAACTTCTCGGCAACCTTCTCCATGTTTTGTGTGCGTGTACATACTTTTATCAGCATATCTGGTTTGTTACTATACCTCAATTCTTCCTCATTATTTTTTTTTCCAGTATATGAAAACAAGGCCAAATTATAGTCTACTGTACATACAGTATTAAGTGCATATGGTTCATTATTATTAATCAATATTGTATTCATTTTATATATAAGCTGTCAGATATATAACAGAATTTTATTTTCACCTCATCAGCTAGAAAACTGAGCTTAGTCCTCAAATGTCTCCACTTGTCTGAGACTTCACATTGCAATATATCTGAAAGAGTGGAAACTATCTCAGGAATTTGGCAAGCCGAATGTCCATTTCAACTGCACCCCAAACAGAAATCAGCTTACTATGGGCGGGTTTGTCATTTTTGGGGCCCCAAGCAGAGCTTGGATTTGGAAGAGGCTTGGATTTGGGAGAGCTCTTCAGTGTGTCGTCAAGGTGTCCAACTATTTGACTGAATTATTTTGTAAGTAAATGCCAAGTGTGGTCTGGAATATTCATCTCACCATATTGTCTCAGAAGAACCAGGGCGTAGGAATGATCTGAAAAGTGAAGAGGAGACAATATAAAACTTATCTGCTTTGCTCATGAATATTAATTATGAGACACTGACATGCAAACAGATTTGTTAAAGAGCAGATGCAGGGTTTCTGAGGGTGTTAAAAAGGTCTTTAAAATTCCTCCTTGCACAAATGATGGCCTTAAAAAGAAAGTCTTATATACATAAAGTCTTGACATTAAATGTTAAAAAATGAATATCCTCCACTGTACTTTTCTTGCTTTCCCATACAAAAATCTAAACATCCTTATATCAAGATACATTGACCTGAGAAATGCAAAATGTAGATAATCTTTTCTAAGAAACTGAACAAAATTGAGTTTATGCAAATATCTGTCAATAAAGTATAAACACTTGTTTTCCTTTTAAATTAAGTTTACTTTTCTGACTCCACTGGCAGATATTTGTTTATGTTTTAAGTACAAACTAACTTCATTTTGCTCAATTTCTCAAAAAAAGTGCATTTAATTTATATCTTGATTTTAGAACCTTCAGAGATTTTCACTGGAAAACATTACAAAAACACTAAGGAACAACATCACCAGTTAATGTTATTTCCATACTACAGTTAAGCTATTTTTTTGTAAACAATTAATTGAAATCTGTAGGAAGCTGAATTTTAAACTTAAAAGGGTTGCTAATTCAACTCATTGTGCACTCCCTTTACATTTAGAGAACATATTGACGTATCTAATTGGTCTCAAAAAATCTTAAATTTACCTTCATAAAACCCGCAGAAACCCTGAGATGCTTATATGTAGGCACTGGTCATAGTAGAATTACTGTTTACATTTTGCAAGTTCATTCAGTTTGTTGCTAACACTACCAGTTTTTTTATTTTTTTGCATTCAGTCTTTATGCATGAGTGATGGTAACTTCTGTTACTGGTTACAAAGCGTACCGTTTAAAATTGATATTGCATGCTATTTGTTGTCAGCACCCAATTAATCTTTTCTGAAGCATAAACAGTCTATAAGTGCTCCTTAAGAAAATACAGCATATTTGTGCAGCTCAAACACTGTGTCAATAGGTAGATGGAAAAATTCCTCCGACAGTGGCCTTGCCTCCACTTACTGTGCCCTCCTGATGTTGGCTGAGCGATTCCACACTTTAGTCTTCTGACTCCATGGGATTTCTCTCACAGGGCCTTTCCAAAGAGCAATCACAGTTGGCTTCTCTCTTCACTAACACCTTTCTTAAGTTCAGCCCACCCTGCCTGTAACCAAGTTATTGCTTCTATGCTGTTATTGAGCCGATTTATAATCATATTAATTGTTAGCCACCGTGGATAAAAGAGTTCTCTTTTAAGCCCTTGATTTTAGCGCTATTCTAACCTCCATGTCTGTATTGCTTTTAAAATGTCATTAAACGTTGGCTTTGCTCCAGCTGCTATACTGTGAAGTCGTAGCAGATTTATTTTCTTGAAGGGTTAATGTATTTTTTTCCCTTTCACTTTATCGCAAAACCGTTTAAATTTTCACTTGTGAATTTAGTAATAAAACAGTCGGGAGTCGAGTAACCTGTTTTATGACTTTCACATGAGCGCAGAAAAAACACCCCAGAGCATGTTTCAGCTGAAATGTGCCTTTATTCATGAAAGCGATCAGTTTTGAAAGGCAATGCTTAAGAGCGCAGAGTATCTGATGGCCTCATTAAGATTTAAAGAGATGCAATCAGAGGTGCAAAATAAATTCTTTTAATTAGCAGCAGAAAAATCTCACGAAGCATTGTAGGGGTCAGGTGTGCCTGTACAAAATGTGTGGCCACAATCCTAGGATGTTGTGCATGGTTGCAAGGTTGTTCCTAAGGTGTTCTGAGGTCTTGTCATCCCTTGGAGTCAATTTTGGTAGTTTTATCATTCATCATATAAAAAAAATAGAATTTAATTAAATTAAATATTTAAAAATGTTCTTAATAAGCTGCACAATTTGAGGTATCATTCATGTTCATAGCACAAAATTCCAAGGAAATTTAAGTAACAAAATTCAATACTTAATTTAAAGGGATACTCCACCCCAAAATGAAAATTTTGTCATTAATCACTTACCCCCATGTCGTTCCAAACCCGTAAAAGCATTGTTCGTCTTCGGAACACAATTTAAGATATTTTAGAAAACCGGGAGGCTTGTGACTGTCCGATTGACTGCCTAGTAAATTACACTGTCAAGGTCCAGAAAAGTATGAAAGACATCGTCAGAATAGTCCATCTGCCATCAGTGGTTCAACCGTAACATTATGAAGCGACGAGAATACTTTTTGTACGCAAAGAAAACAAAAATAACGACTTTATTCAACAATTCATCTCCTCTGTGTCTCTCCGCATCACCGTAGCACCATTTTGGAGAATATCCACTAAACGTAAGCAGCGTACGCTCTTCTGTGTCAGCCGCGACACAAGGATCTCGTCGCTTCATAATGTTACGGTTGAACCACTGATGGCAGATGGACTATTCTGACGATGTCTTTCATACTTTTCTGGACCTTGACAGTGTAATTTACTTGGCAGTCAATCGGACAGTCACAAGCCTCCCGGTTTTCATCCAAAATATCTTAAATTGTGTTCCGAAGACAAACTAAGCTTTTACGGGTTTGGAACGACATGGGGGTAAGTGATTAATGACAAAATTTTCATTTTGGGGTGGAGTATCCCTTTAAGGAGTTTAGAACAAATCATTAACCTAAGAATAAGCAATAATAGTCATTTCTGAGAGTCTTGGTAAGCCGCTGCTCCTCTGAAATGGTGTATTTTAGTACGAAACTCCTGTTTCCCCTGCTTTTTTTGACTTGCACAGCACTCTAGAGTAACTCCTGACAGTGTTCAATGGTCTGACTGAGATTAAAAAAAAAGTTAAACTTGGCTTACCTTATTTTATTACCAGTCCAAGTGAGATTCTGGCATTGTTCTTAATTTTCCACTGTTGTTTCTCTTTGTAGCGGCATTTTCACAGAGAGCCCAGAATAATTGCTCAGTCACACCCTGGAAAAATAGAATTTCCATAATGAACATTCCTGTTTATCAAAACAAACACGAGTTAATAAGGATCATTTGTTATCAGTGATATACTGTATATAAGTTGGATTAAAAAAAATTAATAGAAAAAAAACAAGATAAATGCAATATATTGTTAAAAAGTCATATATAATATAATATAATTATAAGCTATTTTTATTATATAATTTTATCACCTGAAGCAGGGCATTAATAGCTCACAAAACTACTGCAAAGGACCAGATAAGATATTATATAATGAGAAATTTTGTCTGCAAGGATTTCAACTAGGGATGCACCGATACCGATACTGGTTTCGGTATCGGCCCGATACTGAGCTCCTGTACTCGTACTCGTTAAAATGCCCCGATACCAAACGCCTATACCACACAGCATGTGATAAGTGCCATATTCAGACAAAGAAATACCGACAACAGAACAACAGACAGCAGAATGGAGTTATTAGAGATTAAAGATGTCTCCGAAGTATATGTATGCAATTAATTTAAAACTTTCAGTATTAATGCCTGTATTGCTGATTTGCGCCAGCTGATGAGCAAAGCACGCTGAGTGGATTGATGCGCGAGGTTGTCGAGTGAATATCCCTTTCTCACAGACATCACTGGAAAGTCTGTAGTTCGGTCGGATATGTCAAAAAGATGTAAGTAAAACAATGCACAAGTTACGTAATGGTAGGGAGGGAGGGAGAGAGAGAGAGAGAGCGCACTTCTGTTGTGTGATCTTTATTGATGTTCGCTCACTTAGCACGCATCATTTGGATTAAAACTAAATCATAAATATAAGACAATTTATAGGGGCATTCACTATAAACAATTTATTTTCAACCCAAAAGGTATACACGACTTTCTGGAGAAAGTGAATCTAGCAGCCAGTGTGAAATGCGCTGTGAAATGTCCCTCTCATTCTGCACCAGAACAAATACGTGCACGCGTTGCACGTGTTTTGCTTGCTTGAGTGTTTCTGCATTATATGAGTGGCTTTGGAAAATAAATCGCTGCAAGTTTCAGATGAAAAAAACGCGACTTCTATTTATGAAAATATCACAGTTAGGAGATTTATAACGAGTGGTTCCCTGCATTATTACAGCAAAGCGTGTGATTACAGTACTAAGCCGCTGCAATGGAGCAGCTCTAATGCTATTAAATTAAAGATGATGTACCATAGAGCAAAAAAATGAACAGT
>NW_015625577.1:1949562-1949911 GCF_001515625.1 Sinocyclocheilus rhinocerous
GGGCATACACGATTTTCTGGCGAAAGTGAAACTAACAGCCTGTGTGAAATGCGCTAGGCTGTACTGTACTTGTCCCTCTCATTCTGCACCAGTACAAATACGCGTTGCGCGTGTTTTGCTTGCTTCATGAATGTTTCTGCATTATATGAGAGGCTTTGGAAAACAAATCGCTGCATGTTTCAGATTTAAAAAAAAGCGATTTCTATTTATGAAAATATCACAGTTAGGAGATTTATAGCGAGTGGTTCCCTGCATTTTTACAGCAAATCGCGTGATTACAGTATACTAAGCCGCTGCAATGGAGCAGCTCTAATGCTATTAAATTAAAGATGATGTAGGCTACCATAGA
>NW_015625577.1:1949925-1950578 GCF_001515625.1 Sinocyclocheilus rhinocerous
AAAAATGAACAGTGAAAGTAACAAAAACTTGTAAAATACATTTTAATGGGCATAATTAAGTGTGAAAAGAACAGAAGGATATACAGTCAAACCAAAAATTATTCAGAGACCAGATATAATTTTTGATATTTTTTTACTAGTGGGTGTAGGACTGTCACACTCGGGACAAGGAGGCAAACAAGCAGAGTATTTCAAAGGATTAGTGTTTATTTAACACAGCGGAGAAAATGCTTCCAACAGAAAGGAATCAACTTCGAATAACTGGAAGCTGAGAACACAGTCTTATCTGGTGTCGAATACAAGTTCCTTGGTCGAGAGCAGAAGAATCCTAGGCTTTAGGCAGGCAGGCAGGAGAGGAACCCGAGTTGAGATGCTTGTAACCTCGAGACCAGCCGATGAGTGACTGAGGTGAGTGTGTATTTGACTGGTGTGGTAAGTGGGTGCAGGTGTCCGTGATTAGTAATCGGGTGATTGTGAGCGGGTGTAGGAGGCTGATTCGGCTGGTGAGGCAGGTGTTTCCGTGACACAGTGCTGCCACGCGACTTTTATTAATCGATACTGAATCGCTACATTATATTTCTCAGCATGGAGGGGGGTAAAATCGCTGGTTTTTAAGTAACTAAACTCAGCTTCATTGTTTGTAGAGAGAGACA
>NW_015625577.1:1951621-1968348 GCF_001515625.1 Sinocyclocheilus rhinocerous
AATAGATTTTGGTTTGACTGTATCTATTTGATAAATGAAGTTAACCAACTAACATTATACATACTCTTTTGGTTTCTGTACCCAATATTTTAAACATTTACAAATGCAATGAAAATATTGGTATCGGTACTCGGTATCGGCAAGTACCAAAAATAAAAGTATCGGTATCGGGCGAGTACTGGAAAAAATGGTATCGGTGCATCCCTAATTTCAACTAAGTGAAAATTGATTGAAATTGATTTGAAATTGAAATAATCAATATTTTTAACCAACAAGTAGCTAGAGATATTGGTCAACACTGTATGAATTACCATCTTCATCTATCTATTTGCTTAGGTTAGAAGTTATAGATTTACATCTGTGATTTATTACATACAGCAGTCAGAGGGAAAAAAAGTAGTTTGCTATTTTTGGACCTGTTTTTTATCTTTTGGGAGGCCAATGTGACGATAACCACATGGAAAAGGCAGCAGCAGGAATAAAAAGGCCTATTCTGTGAAAATTCATATTTAGATTACTTCCAGTCTTGCTAGAGAGTGGCTGGATTAAGTTGTCTGCTGAGTCACATGACCAGCTGTCCAGTGGAGTAGCTGGGATATCAGAGTGTTTAATGTCCTCTTTCCTCTCTGTTTAGACTGTTTGCAGCAGCACTTTCTCTGAAGAGAGAACAAAACAATCATTCTCCCGTTTTCTCTCCTCTCTCCACATCACCAAGGGACTGGAAGCCGTCCACATTCACTCCATCAATCTCACTCTCTCTCTCCAACCCACAGCTCTGATCCAGTTTGAGACCCAAAGTCCCATGGAGATATAGAACTAAAGAAAATAGCCCAGTCTTGCACTAGCAAGGTTAGATCAACACAGTATCTGCTGAAGAATAACATTGTGACAAAAAAAAAAGAATGTCTAAAAAAGGGGTTCATATTTATATTTATATATATATAATCATATGTATAATTTTAGAAATGAAAATTATACATAATATATAAATGGTCCACTGGGGACATACAGGTAAGTACAGGGCTGTAAAGTTTATTATTCCACCCAGTAATTTGTTTTTGTATTATGCCGATTGCTGATATATGCAGCTCAGCCTCAGCGGCTCGCCACACATAGCCAACCAGTTGCTGCAACTTAATCAAGTTAATCAAGCAAACGTTTTTACAAGTCATCAGAGAGCACCTTAACTGAACCTAAAGTGTGTTTATGAAAGGAAACACATTTGAAAAGTAAATTTTTGCCATATAAGAAAACTGAGTAGTGGTTTCTATCATTCAGCACAGCGGTTCTCAACTAGTGGGTCGTGACCTAAAAATGGGTCACAGGTCTGTTCTGAAAGAGTCATGGTGGATGGTGGGTGAAAAAAACAGTGCTAAACACAAATATTAAAATGTCATTAACCAGATAGTATTGTAGTGGATAGGTTGGATAGCAAACTTTATCAACTTTTTAAAACTTTGTACATTTTTTAAAAGTATGCTGAAAACATTTCCTTTTTTTGTGTGTACGTCAGAGGCTGCGCATTCAATCAGACTCTACTTTGGTGCAAGCTCATCTGTCACTATAAGTAGAAATAAACCAGACTAGGTAGATGCAGGTAACCATGAATAAAACAAATGCAAAATAAAATACATCCCAGACTAGATTAAAAACAAGTTCATTAGCATTAGCAGAATACATGAACCAGGTGGACATGTACTACTAGCACAAACAAACTTGATGTGTATATATTTTGTATGCATCATTTTTATCTTCTCTAGGCCTCAAAAATAGTGCACTTCCTTACATTAAAATCACAATGTGTGGATGTTTTAGACCATGGTTTCCTACTACAGCACACTGAGCACACTGAGAGTGGTGATTTGTTTTAATCTACTGGTTTGCCTGGCTAGCACAGTGCATTTAACCCCTGCTAAATGTTGTAGGTATACCATTCTCAAGGCTAATTAGTCAATAAATAAATAAGTGGGAAACACTTGTACCTCTTAGTTAAGCATTTAATATTACGATAACATATCAATTCAGAAACATGACACAGAAGCAGCCTAAACAAAATAATTATATAGTGAACAATGAACCAAAATAACAACATCTGGTTTTAAAAAAGATTAAAATTATTAATTTCTATCAGTGGGTTACAGATGGTCTTAAGTAAATGTTTGTGCAACATTAAGTAAGCCCCGAATGTTGAGTGATTACTTTACACTTGCTGTCTACAGGCCAATTCACACCGGAACCGAAAGATGTAGACCAACGACGACAGCCATCCAAGTGTCACTTCTCAGACATTCCAATACCCAAGAAATTATGATTTCTTTAAGTCTGTTGGCATTGGTCGGTGCGAAAACAAGCAGACACCAACAGGGGTATCCGACAAAACCCAATGAGTGTGTCTGTTGCCGTTTGTCGGCATCTGTTGTCGCAGTGTGAATTGTCCTTATCAGGTGTTTCGTACATCACAACTTGAATATACAGCATGTAAAATTAAAATAAGCTTGCAAAATCATTTATTATAATTCACTATAGATTTGCTTTTTGCCCAGTGAGCTCTATATATAGATTTTAGATATATAATATTACCTATTTTATAGATCAGTGTTTCCACAGTGTTTCAAATCGACACACTCCATCCACCTCATGAATCTTCTACAATTCAGAGTTTCCGACTCACAAATATGCCTTTGCTCGGTCATTCAAGTGCTTTATCAAAAACTGTTGTTTACTTCAAACACACAAAGAAACAGTGACCTCTAAAAGATCTTACACTGTTTTTTTCATTCAACATAATCTGCACTGTTTTCAATTTCTCATTGAGTCAAACTGAGAAAATATGCTAGATGACTATACTTGACCGCAGAATAGTGTCCATGAGTTCAAAATCATAAGTATTGTCATCAATTAGCCCTTGTCAGCTTTGGACCCAGTAGACACGCCAGACTCTAGTTCATGAAAATGAATTGCGAGTGATTGAGGCACACCAAGCATCATATTTTCATCATGGCAAACTCCTTTCCTTCAAAAGAGAGAAAAGAAATGAATCAAAATACAGCAAAGTGTGGAAGTCTGAAATACAAGCAGCTGGAGCCACTAATGAGAACCAGCCGCAGGTGGTTGCTAAGTGACAGTGTCTGAGTGGCAGGCCTGGAGCCCGGGCCGCAGTTGCTCACCTCCCGAGCCGCCCGCCTGCCTGCCTCTCTCTCCTCACTGCAGTGGTTCTCACTCTGGCAGGGCAAGACAGGGAAGCAGGGCGGCCTGAAATGAGAACCAGACCCCTTCAACCCTACAATTGGCTCTCTTCCCCTGGCTGTTTTTTTGTTTTTTTCTTCGTGTGTGTCTAAAGTTGAGAGAAAAAAGGAGCGTGCTCCAAAAATAGATTAGGGATCGCGTGCCAATGGGTTTTGAAGACTCACTTTTTTCGTTCCCTCTAGTCACGCAAGTAGCCTGGCAAGACTTTGGAAAGCAAATCAGGAAAAAACAAAGCTCACTCAAAAAGACAGAAGGAAAGACAAAAGGCCCTCTGGAGGTTGTAAAGGCCTTTGTATCTCTGAGGATTGCACAAATATGGAAGTGGGCGGGCTAATATTTGAAACCCCACCCCACAATGAATCCACTTCACATGACAGATGTAAAAGTGTATATGAAGTCTCATTTTGACATTTAAGCTCTCTTTCATAGGCCTAAAGAGACTGGGCTGCAATCTGATGGATGGAAATCTAGACAATATTTAAAGAAAGCACATTATGGGGCCCTTGGCGACTAGAAATATCCATCTTTGTGGGTCTGCCAAGCTTGGTCGGCATCGTTATGAAAGAACCCTTTAGACAAAGGGCAAAATAGACTCTCTTTTTCTTCCCCTTCTGCTAAAATCATTAAATTCGACAGTCGTTATTGTCATTACATTTTCAAAACCCATGCCAGGCCTACCCAGCGAAGAAAGCCGGCGAACCCCTTGGAAAGGTTGACTAAAAGGTTACTTTTCAAGCTAACTTTGTTATGAAGGGCCACAAGACTTTTTAAAGCCATCAAAGCAGTATGTCAGAATAAATTAGTCTCAGACCAGTTGTTCTAAGAGGCACCATCACAACAAAGCTTAATGTGTCTCCATATTGACCCATGCAGACACAACAAACTGACCTCATCAAAGCGAAAAACGTCAGATGCCATACACAAACATTTAACAAAATTGATGATGCATCATCAAAAGCCTTTGCAATTAACTAACACAGTTATTCACAGTCTATTTTGCTTTCAAATGAGAGTTGTTGTGTCCAGAAATACAGTCCACATGGCCTGAGTGCTTTGACAGTGGTGTTTAGCTTCAGCAAACACAAAGAGTGTGTCAACAACAGAAACTGGTGTGAAAAAAATACAAGCTCTCCAACTGTGCGCTTTCCAACAGACATAAAAAAATACGTCAAACTGAATTTCCACAAAACATCTTGCATGTGAATTAGCTGATGTTCCAATAAATGAGACGGACTCTCGATCACCCTCTTATGTAATAGGAACAAATTAATCCTCATTGACCTTCACCAAAAAGCCTCAATGAACTTTCAAATGAAATGAAATAAAGACTAGTCTAAAGTGTTGTGCTGGCTGAAGCATGATAGATTTTTGTAATAGTTTACATCAGTAAATATTCATACCTCGTTTGCTGACAACAGCAGTGGATTTGAGTTTGCACAGAGCAAGCAAATGTTGTATCCCCTGATAGCACACGTACATCACAGAGACGTCTATTTGACGTCTGCATTTACATCTGCAAGACATATTTTTTAGAGTGTTTGCTTATCTGCAATACATCTAATAGGACGTTTCCTATTAGATGTCAAATAGATGTTTATTAGATGTCTTTAAGATGTTTATGATTTAGAATGTACGTAAAACTGACATCTGAAAGACGTCTGTCAGACATTTGTAGACAGCAGTGGCTTTCCAGATCAAGTGATCTTTAACAGACATCTTGCAGACGTACGTGTGCTATCTGGGTCCTCACAAAATGCAGGTTCGGCGCTGTCCAACAAATGATGCAATGCTTTTTTGAAAGTAAATTAAATGCTTCTCATTACTTAAAGGGTTAGTTCACCCAAAAATGAAAATTAGCCCACAAATTACTCACCCTCAAGTCATCCTAGGTGTATATGACTTTCTTCTTTCAGACGAATCCAGTCGGAGTTATATTAAAAATTGTCTTTGATCTTCCAAGCTGTTTAATGGCAGTCAGCGGGTGTTGCAGTTCATCAGTCCAAAAGAAGTTAAATAAAAAGCGCCCATCCATAAAAAAAGTGTCTCACACGGCTCCGGGTGGTGAACAAAGGCCTTCTGTAGCGAATCGATGCGTTTTTGTAAGAAAAATATCCATATTCAAAATGTAATAATCACTTTAATGTAGCTTGCGCCAACAGTCCTACACGGAAGCAGCTCCGGGCGGATGATGTATGAGGTCAGTGTTCACCCACTAGTGAAATAAAGCGCATCCATCCATAATAAAAAGTGTCTCACACGGCTCCGGGGGGGTGAACAAAAGCCTCCTGTAGCGAATCGATGCGTTTTTGTAAGAAAAATAACCATATTTAAAACTTAATAATCAATTTAATCTTACTTGCGCTCACTGTTGTACACGGAAGCAGCTCCAGGCGGATGACGTTGGACGTCGGCGTTGCGCATGCGCCGCTCAGAAGTGACGAATGAGAAAGCGCAGGGTAGAGATCAAAACAAAACAATGGTCACGAATTAGAAGTACAAAACGAGGATTTTTAAAGAAGAATGTCGGATGATTTCGATATAAGCCAAGAGGAGACTGGTTTTCCTTTGCTAAAGTAAGGAAACATTGCTTCCTTTGAGTTGAAAGTCTCTTCATATCCCGATAGCAATCATTAAGTTAAGTGGTCTAAATGTATTTATATATCCTGTGGAAGGTGTAGGACCAAGAAATGTTCGTCCAATCAAAATGCTTGGTCCGAGCGTTTTAATTGGCTTTCCTACCTGCCTGTCGCTGTGCAGACAGAACGAGAATGGCAGACAAACATCAACAACCTGATCTTCCTTCCTGGTATTGTAATACTTTTACTAACTGTGCTATAAAGTTTTCTCACCGGTCAATGACACATGATTTATTGTAGTAATGTTGTCTCTGGTCATCTGGTGTGCGTATGCGTTCAGGGGGCGTGGCTTTGGACGGCGATTACAGGGAGGGTGGGACATTCGCTTTCAGTGCTATCAGGCTAAAGTTAGCATTTTCCAAGATCTCCTACTGCACCTTTAAAGTGACGCGGTGATTTTACCAATTAGCGATTGGCTTTTCTAGAAGATTGCGGTTTCTCCCATTCATAAGTAATGTGCACCGTCTCGTATATCTAAAGTCTTTGAACTGACTCACGTTCTTTCAATTTGATGTAACTTCTCAAGAAGTGCCCACTGCACATGCGGGAGACGCTAAATCAGCAGCAAGGTCAATTACGTCCATCTAGCTAGTGCATATTTACGTAGAAATGTTGTGAGGTAGGCTTTAAAGGGGTCATAGGATGCCCATTTTCCACAAGTTGATATGATTCTTTAGGGTCTTAATGAAAAGTCTGTAACATAATTTGGTTAAAATTTCTCAATGGTAGTGTTTTTTACACCTTTTTTTAGCCTGTCAAACACAGCTCTTTTCAGAGCATGCAGATTTGTAGCATTTTCCTTTAAATGTTAATGAGCTCTGCTTACCCCGCCCCTCTCTTCCGAGCCACTCTCAGAGAGACTGTTTACTTTAGCTGCATTCATCGTGAAACTTGCTAATTAGCACATTACTAGGAAAGGCAATTTGCAAAGATTTGTTAAAAAAAACGTACACTCACTTCTTCTGTAGGTGAAGCTAGATCACGAATGATTCGCGCGAACATAGACGCATTTATGTAGATCGGGGGCGCATTCCCTTCAAAAACAAACGTAATCCACTGCGTCTTCAGCGGCTCAGATGTCAGGAGTAAATGACGACTGCTATGTTCATTATTACATCCAACAACAGAAGACCTCAATCGCTTAGGAGTCATTCTTGTCTACAACTGCTCCAGCGGTGAAACAATGGCGGACTGATGACAGCTCACTCAGAGCGGGTCTAGCATTATATGACCCCTTTAATAACTTTCAGTTTGAATGTTTTAGTCCAACGAATGTCCTTCGGTTTAAATGTTTTAGTCAAACCCACATTCAACAACTAGTTTCAGTGAGTCAAAATATTTTGTGGTTAAATGCTAGACGGTTCTTTGTGTCACCATGGCAATACTCACAGGCAAGTCTTCATAAACTTCATAAACAACATGTCCTGTAATCCAAGCTGTCTATGGCATGGCTTTAATGATATGTTCTGAAAGATCCGAAAGATCCAAAGGTCTGAGTATGAGTATGGATGAATAATGACTAAATTCTTCCCCTTGTGTGGCAAGGTTTGTTACTGCCCCATTTTTTGGAATGTGTTACAGGCTCTATGATTTAAAACCTTATTTTTTGGCTTTTTAAAGAATTAATTATAAGGCACTGGCTGCCAGAGATACTGTATCTAGTGTGCTGTATGTCTTTGCTCTCAACAGAGACAGGTTGGAAGAGACGAATTATCTGGTACTTCCTCTGCAGGACAGGTGGGAAGACATATTTTTTCCCTCATCAATCTGTGCATGAGCTTTGAGACCTGATGGAAATACATAAACATTAGCTAAACTAGGATTCTGTGGTCTTTGTATGCCTGCAGTTTCATTCATGAACCACATATTAGCTATCCCATATGTAAAGTATTTATTTTATTTAAGGGGGAATCACACATATTTTTATTTGACGTACTAACAGTAAATCTACATCAATATTTCTCCCATATCTGGCTGTACATCTGGATTCTATTTGGAGTTCAGTTTGTCACTTTGACTCTCCGTGTTGAAACTATAGTAGATGACAGGACTACAATTACATGAACATCCTTAAAGGCTAAAATAGAGGCCATTTCTGCAACTGTATGTAGAGTAAAAATAAAACACTTTTCATTTTAGTAGGACAACTGAGAGAGAAAGTAATGTTCTACACAATACACCCGGTGAAAAAAAATATTGTAACTTGTGAAGATTTATAGTTGAAAAACAGTTACAATTTCCCATGCAGTTCATATAATGTATTGTTTTAGGTCTAAAAGAACATGTAAACCCTATTAACACAGAATACGTATACATATAATAAAAAAAGGCTCATTATTGGAAATACATTTTAATCAGGCACTTTATCAAGTATATAAAAAAGTATGTTTCAAAGGATTAAGGTGGAAACTGAACAAAATTCAGTGTTTTCTGATCATTATTTACAATAAAACACCACCACTTATATCAATGCCCTTTGGATTATACAAAGGTACAAAGGTAAGACAAATGGCTGGCCAATTTTTTGGACCACAGTGCTATTCAAAAGTAATGTAAACAGATTTCCTTCAACTATAACTGAACAGTGACTTGAACATCATGAGAAACTTTTTAAATGAACACCGAAAAACTGAACATTATTTATTTTCCTTCAAGGCAGCACAAATATAACACGTTCACAGTTAAAAGTGAGGAATTGTTTGTGTACAAAAGTGAAGTATCTGCCATAAATATAGGATACTTTAACAAGAAGAGAGATTTCGTATCCTTAGGAAACACTGAAATTCTTCTGTGACCTTGAGAATTTGAACAAAGAAAATTTTAACAATCAGTTATAAACACAATCATGATTTTCTTCAATACACTCTAAAAAATGCTGGGTTGTTTCAACCCAACTTTGGGTCAAATATGGACTAACCCAACCGTTGGGTTAAATTTTTACATTCAATTTTTAACCCAAAAGTTGGGTTAGTCCATATTTGACCCAAAGTTGGGTTGAAACAACCCAGCATTTTTTAGAGTGTAGGCACTGTGGATTTTCAAAATTATAAGTTGAGCCTTTCAATGAACATCAAAATATGTTGACAAAAAGATTCTGAGAAAAAAAAACTGTCTAGAAAAAACACTAGTAGAATTTTTGCCACAGAAATGAAGTATGGTCAAATGGCAACATTTACAATCATTTTCAAAGTGTTAGAAAATAATTTACAAAAATATGTTTCACAATCTTGCTAGAAGAATGTTCAATGCTGCCATTATTTAGTTTGAAATTGTACAAACTGTACATTGTAGGAAAAAATACATCACTAAAATCATATCACCAGTGCTTTTCAACAAATATGGGTGCCATTTACATACACAAAGCAAAGTAATCCAGCATTTTATGGTATAATTAGCAACATTTACCAGTTGTTTTGAGTAATGATTGAAAGATGCTACAAAAATGTACCTATAAATGTCAGTACCTTGATTAGGGCGTAATGGAGTTTTAAATGAATCTTTATTTTGGTCGAATTAAGTATAATATTGGATAGCTTGATGTATTTATTCAAACATAAACATCCAGTAAAAATTATCAGTCTAAGCCTATGACAAAAAAACAAAACAAAACAAACATAGAAGTTATCAGGTTATCAGCCTATATATTGTATCAACAACATGATAACGATTTCCACTGGCCTTGAGAATATTTGTGATAGACTCTGTGTTCAAAGAAAGACTTGATAACAAACATGAGTATAGCAAGGATAATACATTATTTCCAGTTACATTGCTGCCATAACAATATTTTCCATTTCTGTTACTGTTATTTCTTTGCAGTTTTACAAAATTCCTGGCACAGATAGCTTGTCTTAGCTAATTAAGTAGCAACTTGGTGCTTGATTTTATAATCCTCACAAAATGGGGAAAAACTTTTTTTTTTGTATTTTTAGTTTCATAAGCTACAACTGTGTTCCCATTAGTCAAGCTAAGGGAGGGGAAGCAGCATGTAGAAATCAATATGATCACTGGGGTCTGCAGCAAAAACGTCAAAGACTGTGTACATTGGCATTTTTGCAGATGCTGTACATTTTTTTAGTTTTTCACTGTTTTTATATAAATACTAACAGAAAAACATATTCCCCAAATATTTAAGAGCTTAATACTGAACATACTTAGAACACTTTAGAATGGCAACTGTTAATAAACTAAAACAAGCTCTGATAACAAACATACTGTTACGGCCACATATATACAAATATAAATGTATGTCAATAAAATCACAGGTTATAGCAACCGCTTGACATATGTCATTCTTTTTAAACAAAAAACATCAGTACAAAAATATAAAATACAAAAAGTGTTTTTTCTTACAAAACATTGACATCAAACATAACTGTCCTTTAAAATGTGCAAATGCTGGGCTCAACTTGTAAAAGTGCATGTAGCATTATATGACCCCTTTAATAACTTTCAGTTTGAATGTTTTAGTCCAACGAATGTCCTTCGGTTTAAATGTTTTAGTCAAACCCACATTCAACAACTAGTTTCAGTGAGTCAAAATATTTTGTGGTTAAATGCTAGACGGTTCTTTGTGTCACCATGGCAATACTCACAGGCAAGTCTTCATAAACACAGTGTATGACATGTCCTGTAATCCAAGCTGTCTATGGCATGGCTTTAATGATATGTTCTGAAAGATCCACAAATCATTAAGGTCTGAGTATGAGTATGGATGAATAATGACTAAATTCTTCCCCTTGTGTGGCAAGGTTTGTTACTGCCCCATTTTTTGGAATGTGTTACAGGCTCTATGATTTAAAACCTTATTTTTTGGCTTTTTAAAGAATTAATTATAAGGCACTGGCTGCCAGAGATACTGTATCTAGTGTGCTGTATGTCTTTGCTCTCAACAGAGACAGGTTGGAAGAGACGAATTATCTGGTACTTCCTCTGCAGGACAGGTGGGAAGACATATTTTTTCCCTCATCAATCTGTGCATGAGCTTTGAGACCTGATGGAAATACATAAACATTAGCTAAACTAGGATTCTGTGGTCTTTGTATGCCTGCAGTTTCATTCATGAACCACATATTAGCTATCCCATATGTAAAGTATTTATTTTATTTAAGGGGGAATCACACATATTTTTATTTGACGTACTAACAGTAAATCTACATCAATATTTCTCCCATATCTGGCTGTACATCTGGATTCTATTTGGAGTTCAGTTTGTCACTTTGACTCTCCGTGTTGAAACTATAGTAGATGACAGGACTACAATTACATGAACATCCTTAAAGGCTAAAATAGAGGCCATTTCTGCAACTGTATGTAGAGTAAAAATAAAACACTTTTCATTTTAGTAGGACAACTGAGAGAGAAAGTAATGTTCTACACAATACACCCGGTGAAAAAAAATATTGTAACTTGTGAAGATTTATAGTTGAAAAACAGTTACAATTTCCCATGCAGTTCATATAATGTATTGTTTTAGGTCTAAAAGAACATGTAAACCCTATTAACACAGAATACGTATACATATAATAAAAAAAGGCTCATTATTGGAAATACATTTTAATCAGGCACTTTATCAAGTATATAAAAAAGTATGTTTCAAAGGATTAAGGTGGAAACTGAACAAAATTCAGTGTTTTCTGATCATTATTTACAATAAAACACCACCACTTATATCAATGCCCTTTGGAATATACAAAGGTACAAAGGTAAGACAAATGGCTGGCCAATTTTTTGGACCACAGTGCTATTCAAAAGTAATGTAAACAGATTTCCTTCAACTATAACTGAACAGTGACTTGAACATCATGAGAAACTTTTTAAATGAACACCGAAAAACTGAACATTATTTATTTTCCTTCAAGGCAGCACAAATATAACACGTTCACAGTTAAAAGTGAGGAATTGTTTGTGTACAAAAGTGAAGTATCTGCCATAAATATAGGATACTTTAACAAGAAGAGAGATTTCGTATCCTTAGGAAACACTGAAATTCTTCTGTGACCTTGAGAATTTGAACAAAGAAAATTTTAACAATCAGTTATAAACACAATCATGATTTTCTTCAATACACTCTAAAAAATGCTGGGTTGTTTCAACCCAACTTTGGGTCAAATATGGACTAACCCAACCGTTGAGGTTATAGCAACCGCTTGACATATGTCATTCTTTTTAAACAAAAAACATCAGTACAAAAATATAAAATACAAAAAGTGTTTTTTCTTACAAAACATTGACATCAAACATAACTGTCCTTTAAAATGTGCAAATGCTGGGCTAAGAAAATTGTCATTTGATCTTCAGGATCGTTAGAACAGCATTATAAAACAACTCAAGTCAGTAAGTCTAAAGAAGGGTGACAAAAGCACCGCTTTATGAAACCTCTGGCCAGCCAGTGGGGCAACATTACATACAACAAGATATTGAGGGCTATGCCAGAGGAGAGGCATTTTTAGAGTACCTGAGCAGGTGGGAATGCTTTCTGGTGAGCTCTCCTTAGACAGCATTAAATCCTCAGTTCTGTCTCCTCATGTTCTAAGGAGTGTTCATTTGTACCCATAATGGAGGACGAGTGACCTCCAAAGGGAGCAATGGCTGGGGAATGGGCAGCAAGTGGCGAAAGTGATGGAGAAAAACTCGGAGACATGGCTATTGAGGAAACAGTGCCATCATGGTCAATGGGAGATCGGCGCAATGAGGACAGGTGTGGAAATGTTCGGCCTACAGCAGGTTTCGGCAAAACCGTTTTGGCCCCTGGATGTGCTACAGAGGTAATAAGGGGAGGAGGGTCAATTCTGGGCTTGGGATCTGTCTTTGCTTTGGGATGAAATGGCCGCCGAGGGTTAGGTGGCGCATTCTCATCTTTCAATCTGGCAATTTCTGTAAAGACATTAGCCAGAGGCTGAAATTGAGGGCACCAATCGAGGAGGTAGTCCCAGTTGTAGCTTCCCCTCAGTTCCTCATCACTAGCCACAATAGCTGTAAGAGAACCATCCACAGCAGGCTTACCATCCTCTGGGAAAGCATAATCTTTCGGATGCGAGATTTTAAGCCCTCTTCCAACCCCAAGATAACCACCTCCTTCATCCCGATAAGTTGGCAACTGGCTTGATGGTAGTGTCCCACTTAAACTTCCCAGTTTTTTCCCTTTAAACCATTGATTTGCATCCATCCCCGGCTCACAGGAAATGTCAGACAGCTGGTCTGCATCTTGCTGGATACCAGAATCGGGCCCACGAGCAGCTATGTGCTCCTGCATGGAGGAGGAGATGCTGGAAACTTGAGGATACTCATTAATCATCCGGATCTCATCATCTTCTGCTGCTTCCGCTTCAGCAGAACCACGTCCACTGGAGTGAGATGGGTCAAGAGACCCACCTCGTGCGTAGGTACCTCCTCCGCTCCCAGTTTGGTCTGTTGCATACCCAGGAAGAGTCTGATGATACAGCTTATCACCCCCTGGCACTTTCGATTCTTCAAGACTCTCCAGAACGGTACCGTGGGATACTATTCTGGCGCAAGCCTCTTGTTCTTTGTACTTTTGGGATCTCAAGAGGAATATCACCACAACAACTATGATCAGGAACACAATGGCTGCCAAGGAAGCTGTTATAGCACTGGCAAGTACCACATTCATGTCTGTGTTCAAGCCGAAGGATGTATGAGTGACATCAATTGTGACCTGGGCAGAAGCTTTTCGGGAAATCTCCAGAGGACTGTGAGCAGTAACATCCAACGTCATCTGACGTGTCTCTCTTTTGGACCGGCTTGTATGTCGATGATATGCATCCATCTTGAGGGATATCACTCCTGTAGACGTGTTGACCTCAAAGTAAGGCGAACTGTTTGCGAGTGTGTAGAGGACAATGCCGTCCACCCCTCCATCCTCATCATTAGCATTTACTTGCCCGATGCTTTGCCCTTTCTTGGCACCCTCAGGTACATGGAAGGCAAAATCTGAGTTAGTGAAAACCGGGTCATACTCATCTTCACCAGTCACAAAGACCTGAACTGTGACTGTGGCCGAGTAGTTGCCTGCATCCATTGCGATAGCAATAAAATTGAAAGCGTTTACCTTCTCGAAGTCGAATGTAAAGCGGGTTCGTACCTCACCGGAGGTTTGGTTGACTAGGAAGGAATCTTTACCGTTGCCGGAATTATACATGAGGAAATATCTCAATTCTCCATATGCTCCTTTGTCATGATCAATGGCATGTAGTATGGTAACTAGAGCCTTTTGGGGCTGGTTTTCACGAATGCTTGCTGTGAGTGATTTAAGAGGGAAGTAAGGCCTGTTATTATTGATGTTCTTGACCTCGACAGTTACAGGAGCAAGAGCGAAGTGGCCCTGACCGTCTGAGGCCTGAATGATGAACACACGAGAGGACTGTTTCTCACTATCAAGAGACCTCCGCAGACGAAGGGACCCAGTCCAGCGATCAATAGAAAAGAGCTCAGACTCGTCTCCAGAACTGATTGAGTATTGAACCTCTCCATTAGATGTTGAGTCAGGGTCCACTGCAAAAAGTTGAAGTATTTCTTTTCCCGTTTCTGCCCCTTCATTGACAATAACGTTGTACTCAGCCCTACTGAAGGATGGAGGGTTATCATTGGTGTCCATTACAGTGATTAAAACTGGAACACTTGAGCTTCGTTGTGGTATGCCGCGATCTGAGACCACAATAGTGAGATTGTAGCCATTCGCACTCTCAAAGTCAAGCTTATCAACTAATATCAGCGTTCCAACTGTCTGAAATCCATGGCCCTCAAGGAAACGAACACTGCTCTCGATTTGGAAGGTGTTACCAATGTTTCCACTGGCAATGGCGAAATCAAACCCGCAGTTGTCCCTAGATAAGTCCCCATCCACTGCTTCCAGGGTTAGGATGGTTGAACCAGGAGCTTCATCTTCAGATACAGAGGCTCTGTACTCAGTCTGGTGGAATACAGGGGCATTGTCATTGACATCAGACACATGCACCTGAACTGTGGTAAGGGCAGTCAACGGAGGTGTTCCACTATCACTGGCTTCAATCACCACCAAAATGGAAGGGCGCTGTGAGTCAAACTCAACCTTCTGCTTGATGAACAGAGTACCTATGTAAAGAAATTACATTATAAGGTAAGATCAGGGCTTTTACTAAATGCTTCAAAACAGTAGTTCTTAACTGGTGGGTGACAGCCCAAAAATGATATTCTGAACAGGGTCCTGGACTGCTGTGCATCTAACTATAGAGTCTTTAGGCATAAATTGATCTACTCAATAATTGGAATAGTGTTTTTTAAATTCTTTAGGCTTGTAAATCACATTTCTTCTGTTGTTAATGATTTGCACATTTTCCATTATTTTTTTTCTATTCAGTATCATTATGCATATTTTGTGATCTCTGTAGTTCACATTACTTTTGTTTGATTGACAAATTTGATACTGCCACTTGACATCCTAAAACGTGGGCCCTGAAGAAAAACAAGCTGAGAACCACTATATCAAAAAAATTATGTCTTGTTCCGTAAGAATGAATTCTACATATGACAATGATTTGGATGAAGAACAATAAACAAAAGGAAAACAACAAGAACAAAATGACAAATTACCATTGCTTGGGTCAATGTAGAACATGTCCTTTGTTGACACAACCCTGTATGTTATCCTTCCGTTGTCCCCGGAGTCCTTATCTGTAGCAGTTACTGTGATAACTGAGCTTCCTGCTGGCGAGCGTTCTGCTAGAGTCACCTGCCAAAGACATAAATCGGTCTTAACACTGACGGCTTTGATCAGTACACAGCATCAATTTGTTTTTTCTTTTACTTAAAGAAATATTTTTGTAAATGTGCTCACAGGGAATATTTTCGAAACAAAAATATATGTCTCTTTGACATTTAAATAAACTGCAAGTGCCTTTAAGGGTTTAACCAGTGAAAATTATTTATTAAAGAGAGTGTAGAATATCAAAGTTAGTGTAATCTGTTATTATTGCAAGGCCCCCTAAAATACTTTTGATCGGTCAAATAACTGTTTACTATGTATTATTCAAACATCTTGGGTACCTGTCTTGGGAAAGTTACTTTGGAAATGTAATAGGTTACAGATGACAAGTTACACTATTTAAAATGTAATACGTAGTGCAACTATTTCAATTACTTTTTAAAGTAATGTAACTGATTACATTTGGTTAATTTTTAATGATTTTTCTACATTTCTAATGAATGTTTCCAAAACGTTTTCATATTTTTTCTCAATAATTACGGTCACATTTATTTTGTAATTAAATTACATAATTTGGTAACATGTAACTAATTACTCGACAACATTGTTGGGTACTTCAAACATCTTAATGTACTTTCTCTATCAATATTCATCCTGAACGTGTGCTTTTTCCTAACATACCTCATAAAGGTCCTGAGAGAAGACTGGAGCATTATCATTCACATCCTCCACAAGCACGGTCAGATTTGCGTAAGTCCGGTGTTTGGAGTCCGAGGAGCTGACGGTCAGCATGTACCATGTTCTATCTTCAAAGTCCAGAGAGGCAGTCAAAGACACCCCGCCTCCATAGCGATGTATTCCAAACTTTCCTTGAGTGTCTGAGTCCAGAAGCAGGGAATAGGAGAGAGCCGGCCCAGAGTCCACATCATTCCCTGTGACCTGAGTGATCACGGTTCCAATCAAGGTATCTAGAGAGAGAAATACACAATCTTGATAACCCAGTGTGAAATGTAATTTATTGTTTCCGTTTGTGGTTGCACCTTTCAAAAGTATTACATATTGCTGGACAACGCCCACCATTATTGGACACATTGTACAACATCAGTGACAGGAAATAACCATTAAGGACCTTGGCGAGAAAA
>NW_015625577.1:1968395-2003134 GCF_001515625.1 Sinocyclocheilus rhinocerous
GAGTTCAAACAGCAGTCAACTTACTCTCAGGGACCCGGACTTCACGTGGAACAGGGATGGTGGGACTGTTGTCATTCAGGTCTACGATGATCACAGTGAGAGTGGCAGAACCTGCTAACCGAGGACTACCTCTGTCCGTTGCCATAATAACCAGGCTGGAGACACAACAACAAAATTAAGAGTCCGAGTCTGGACATTCTCACAGACTATTTTTATGCTGACGGGAAAGAAATTTAAGACGTTTTAAAGTGCAAACTCCAATAATAATCAAACAAAGATATTATTTCAGGGAATATAAAAGTTTTGACCGCATCGATGGAACTGCCTCTACAGAAGTGTCATTCCGTCAATAAATACATTGGCATCCTGTGTGGAATGTAGCTATTTAAAATTAAAAAGACATTACTTTTCAATCACTTCTGTTTAAGGATAAAGAAGGGAAAAGGAAATGATCTAAACTGCTATAAAAGCAGATGGAAGAACTTAGTACTTGGTCTGTGTCCAGATCTCTCTGTCCATGATGGCAGCGGTGGATATACTGCCTGTGACAGGGTCGATCTTGAAGAGGCCGCTCATGGACGATGACCTTATGGAGTAGGTCACCTGCCCGTTCTGACCCTGGTCCAGGTCATTCGCCAACACCTGAGGAAATTACCGGTGAAATTGGCAATGAAAATACAGACAGATTCGCAACAGCTGCTCGAGCGTAGCATGAACCTCTAAGCAATGTTGGGCTTGGAACTCAAATTATTTAGAAGAAAAAAAGTTGAAAAAGGGAATTGGTTGTGGCTATGTGGGACAGCTGAGCCTATATTCTCACCATGGACAATGAAAACATTGTGGGAAACGCAAAGGAAACTCTTTTGGCTTGCACTGAAAATATGCTGTATTTAGGCCAAGGGATGTTGTACTCCACAGCTTTTATGAAGACTCAACCACAGAGAAAACAAATGGGAGATTACTGTACCTGAATGATAGGATGATCATAGCCCTGGGCCTCACGAACATAAGCAACGTAATTGTGAAGTTGAAAGCGTGGTAAGTTGTCATTGACATCCTGTAGGAGAAGGTTAACGGCCACGAAGGAACTGGAGGATGCGGTTTCAGCCTTGACCACCAGGCGGAGTCGTGGGGTCTCCTCAAAGTCCAGACCTTTGGAGCTTTCTACCCAAATCTCACCTAAATAAGGAATGTATTATGACTAATACTGAAACATCCTTCCCCTTTAGAAAGACTACTATCACAATAAGTTCATGCAATGACTTCGATTACCTGTGTGGGGGCTGATGCTAAAGGACTGCTGCTTGTTGCCACTGAAAATGCTGTAGTTGATGCCACTGCTAGATCCATCAGGATAGTGAGCCTGTATCTGAACAACTGCTGTACCTATAAGAAAAAAAGACCTTTATTGATAAAAAGGAATTTTTCCATCAACTTGGCATGTATGAAAGGTTTAGTGATGCACATTATGTCATTACCATATCGGTTAACGTCTGATGTTTTATTATCTCAGTCAATATTGGATATTTAATCATGCATCTCATTTCCCTTAGTTTTATATTTAGATGACTTTTGCCAACATCTAACACTCACAATAAATTAATAACACTGCTGAATGTAGTCTTTAGCAAACCTCAAAATTAATATCCATTTTTCATACTGTACACTGAAATATCGTGATGCCTAAATTCACTTGTAGCATTTAAAACGAACTGATTTTAGATGCTACCGTTTTATTTTTTAATTATATAGCAGCCAAAAATGTGTTAATATTGCTGCATTCTATTCTAAACTAGACATTCATATCCAATTTTGGCAGACGCTTTTACCCAAAGCGACTTAAACTGCATGCAAGGTATATATTTTATCAGCTCATGCATTTCCTGTTAATCGAACCCATGACCTTGGTGTTGCTAGCGCTATGCTCTACAGTTTGAGCTACAGGAATATCAGTTGCATATCACTGATGTACAGGGTCATTATCAAACCTTTAGCAGTATTCTCCTGCAGGCTGACATCCCTGGTGTTGCGAGCGAAGCGGATGCCCTGGTAACTCTGCTCTCTGATGTACACGATCACAACTCCCAGAGAGGACTGCGATGGGTTACCCTGATCCATGGCCTCCACAATGAGGGTCCGCTGGCTCTGGGTCATCGTGTGGAGCTTTTCGGTGGCCTGGATGTCCCCAGTCAAGGAGTTTATGGTGAAGCCTTTGACAGGATTCGCAAACCGATAAAATACAGATCCATTTGCACCGAAGTCTTTATCTTCAGCTCTCATGGTGGCCAGCACCTTGTGGTTGGAGAGACTACTGCTGGACACATTGATGATGAGCGGGTCTGTGATGAAGAAGGGGGCGTTGTCGTTTACATCTAAGATGTGGACGGTGACTTCAGCAGAGGTGTTACGGGGGTTGGAGGCTGAGGAGTCCATGGCGTAGACTTTGAAACTGTAGGAGGCCACTTTTTCTCGGTCAAGGGCTGCTGCTGTAATAATGCGACCTGTGTATTGGTCCACAATGAACATACCTCTGGATTCGTGGCTCAGGAAGTAGACAACCTGACTGTTGGACCCTTCGTCCTTGTCAGAGGCTGAAACCTCCAGAACAAGAGACCCTTCTGATGCATCTTCTGATACCTCCACTGAGTAGCTGCTGCTGGGGAACACTGGGCTGTTGTCATTCAGGTCCAAGACACTGATGTCCAAAGTGACAGTGCTGGTGAGGGATGGCATTCCTTGATCTTGTGCCTCCACGGTGAGGGTGTACTTTGCTTTGGACTCTCGGTCCAAAGGCCTGGAAGTGGACAGCACACCTGATTTCCTGTCCAGGTGGAAATCACCAAAATGGTCTCCGTCTGAGGAAAGAAAGTTATGAAAATAACATTGTCATCTGGCCTGTTAGTGTAATAAAACAATATTAATCAATTTCATTAATGCTGACCAATGAAGGGTGCAATGTATATATATATATATATATATATATATCAATTTATTATTCAATGCAATATAATACACAAATAATTTTTTTTTTATGTAAGAGGAATAAATAAAACTTCTTTCCAAAATTGGGCAGAGAACCACCATCTCTGGCATAAACTGTTTATGAGAGAGAGGTTATAAACTGGCTAAACAAATGCGTGCACAACCGTGACATGACATTGGCAGAAACACAAAACTTCAATCTATGCTCTTAAAAGCATATCATTCTCTGTTGCAATTAAGCGACTGTGTTTTATCTGAAGCACCTGTCACAGCATAAACCCCTTGGGCTTCCCTGTCCAAAGCCTTGGTGGTTGTTATGACTCCTGTCACCGGTTGAATACTGAAATCATCTCCTACAATACTTCCATATGTCACAATTCCATTGGTCCCTAAGAAAAACAGGATAAAGACATTATAAGAGATGAATCTACACAGTTTTCTTGAATGTAAGTCCAAAATATCATGTCTGTGAAAAGCCCATCATTCTTAAGAGGCTGTGTTCACTTTGCACAATGGACTTTTCTCACGGAATGGGTAAACACGTGGCGCACCCTGTTTTTATTTGCTTGTAGTTAATACCGCTGTCTAAGCAGTTGGTCTCAATCGCCCTCCCCCTGGTCCTTGGATGGCAGATCGCGTGCAAGAGGCGAGCAATCTGGCAGAGTGTCACCTGTTTACCTCGCTAATTGTTCATGGAGAGAAAGTTTATGATCCTTCTGTTTTATTTGCCCCTGAGTAAGTCCAAGAGAATGCAGCGCTCCCTTTCCACAACCCCCCCTCCCCCCTCGGCCTGGCACCAATTAAAACCACACACTTTTATTTGTGATGGGTTTGGCTGTGGTATCCAGTGTTTTCAGAGAAATGTTAGACAAACATTCGTGTCACTTTTAAAGAGAACGGTGTGACCACCGCCAACCTCAGAAGGTGGAAATGAACTCTTCTCAGTCAATGCGTGCGTTCACAGACAGTACCGTTTAGCATCACATCATCAAGTATATGAGCCATTGAGTGGCAGAGATACAGAAGAATGTAAACAAAATTATTAGGGCTGCCCATTTACTGTTAATTTAGTGTGATTCATTAAATAAATAACATAATGTGATACAAAATTAATGTAATTAATCATGCTCCTGACTCAGATGTACATTCCACACAGGATTTTCCTACCATCAATTCAAGATTAAAGTACCAAAGTTTTTGTGAGTCCACAGCTAATGTGTACCTTGCCAAACCACATTTACAGGGAGCATGTTGCACAGAATAAGTAAAGGAGACATTTGTACAAAACATGTTCTTGTTTGGAATCAGCTACATAGCAAGATGTTTTGTTGAACTACTTTTACATTTGACACGCCATCTTATAAATGTGGCACTCATGATGTAGTCTACATTTATACATAGCAGTGTTGTTTTTGTTAACTAAAAATACAACTAAAAATTCAAAAAAATGTTTTTGTTATCGAAATAAAGCTAAAATAAAATAAAATATAAATATTAGAGGAAATAAAATTTACTGAAAAAAATCCCCAAAATTAGAAATGTTGCCCTTACCAAGTAACTGAACTAATTACTAAAACTAAACTGAAATAAAATACAGCTAAATAGAATTATAAAAAAGAATTAAAATGATTAAAGCACAAAACAAAACATTAATACAAACTAAAATGAAACTGAAATCTGAAAACTAAAAAAATCTAATTCAAACTAACCCTTTGACGCGTACGATCACACCGGTGTGATCAGTCTTGGCTTAAATACTATAACAGGAAATATAAATAAATAATACTAAAATGTCACTAAAATTATGCTTATAAACTGTGAATCAACAACCCTTTAGTCAACCCCATTGAATATTTAATTTGTATTAATTAACCATTATTTTCTAAATTCAATTTCAATATTTATAATTAAATAAATTTTTTTAGGCGTTTTTGCCGTTTATTATGACAGGACAGTATTTAGACAAGAAGCAAGAGAGGGTGGGAGAGAGAGAGGGGGAACGGAATTGGGAAAGGTCCGCGGGTCGGGACTTGAACTCGGGACGCCCGAAGCGCAACAATGCTATATGTCGGCACGCTGCCCACAAGGCTATTGGCGCCAACATATAAATGACTTTTCATTCAAATGAAAGGCATTATATTAATTAAAATGAATAAAATATTGCTTAATATAATTAAAAAATAATAAAATATGCTTCATTAATATTATAAATACACCACCAGTGGTCCTTATACAACATAACTGCCATGTTTATATGTTAGACATATATAGGAGTGTACTTTACCTTGGTCCAAATCAGAAGCTGAAACCACAAGCACAGTAGTTCCTGGAGGCTGATTCTCTGCAATAAAAGCTTCATATTCACTTTCCTCAAAGTATGGCACCTCATCATTTACGTCAATCACCTGGATTGACAGTAACTGGGAGCTGCTGTGCTGTTGTAAACCGTGGTCTTCTGCCACTATGGTCAGGTTGTAGAGGTCTTGCTCTTCACGGTCAATTGGTCTAAGAATAGACAAAGACCCTACAGGGGAAATAAGCAAAAGTGTTAGGCTACCATATGATGAATGTAACAAGCATAGTGTCTGGTATTTCTTTTGAGTGATCGCCTGCAGTTTAAACAATTACACAATAATGAAGCCATGATGTAAATTGTTTAAAGCAAAACCACTCGCACTTAAGCAAAGCCTCATTCACACGCTCGCACGACGAATGATTTCCATCTTGTAGCACACTTTGATCTTGCATAAGCAACATCACAGCACGAAAAGTTGACGCCTTTCTGTTGTGTTAAAAATGAGTGGAAGTCATGCGACGTATTCAAAAATTACTTTTTTTTCCCAATGCACAGCCCTCCCTACCTGAACACTCGCTGAGGCACTGTAACAGCTCAACTATCTGGCCGCAGTTTATGAGTTTTTTCCACAGCAAACAGAAAGAGCACATAAACAAGCACTCTAGACACGCAACGGCCCGGCCTGCCGTGCCCTGCTCAAATTTGGGGGTGTCAGCTCCCCTGTCGTTAGCCTACCACAAGCGAGCGGTGCTCCTATTGATCCAATCTCAATTTCATGCTTTTAAAGAACCAGACGCAATGATTCAAAGCAGGCTGTAAAGGCGTGATGGGAACTGAGACACTAGAGGGTGTTTTCGTTCTGTTTCGACTTATTTTTCCCTCTCTTCTATCTCCATAACGCTGAGCTAACATGCCTCTGAGGTCTTAATCTGGTAAGAATTAGAAGCTTGAATATTTTCAGACAATTTGACTCCTCACCAGTCATGCTCCGATAACGTAAGGGGAAACTAAGCGGAAGAAAGATAATGTTTTGCTTTTCTATTCTCATATTAATAGTTGAAGGCATTCATAATGAGCTTCCCAAGCAAGTGAGCGTTTGTGAGATCGGTTTGTCATTTATAAAGCAGACAAATGTTATTTTAAAGAGACAGACCACCTAAAATTGAACATCCTATGATCATTTTCTTAGCCCTGTCATACAAAACCTGTAGGATTACAAAAATTTGGTATGATCTAGCTCCATATTCTAATAAATTCTGGTTAAGTGTGGGTTCCATAAGCATATCAAGGTCCACAATAATGCATGCCGGAACAGAGAAACACAATCTGCTAGTGGTAAAACATGCTGTAAATAGCTACCAGCTGAGTGGTGTGTACTGTCTTACACTCCTGCTTTATGTCATGATGTACTAATGCACAAACACACACACAGATGAGAGAAACTGTTCCGAACTCACAGCACAGGGCAGAATTTCTGGAAATGGATGAGATGTTGAGCTGGTGGTTTTTAGGATTAAGAGAACTAAAGGGCATTTAGAGGATTGCAACTTGGGAGGAGAGGAAAGATGCGAGTCAAGCAGAAATGCAGAATCAAACTGATGGTGCATTTTGCATGCCATGCAATCTTCCACAGAAAAAAAAGGAAGCCATAAGGGTCTGGAAAGACATGAGGGTGAGGAAATGATAGAAATGGAACTAATCCCTTAATGTCCTGTTCACACATCAGTTTAATCATAAGAAGTTTGCTGCAACTGCTGCATGTCCTGATGTTACTGGTGTTTTGAGTAATTGGCCATAGTATTTTAAAATCACTCAAAATTCAAGATGCATCAAATAACAAGGTTTCAAAAGAAGATAAACAAACAAGATGCAAAAATAAGCTTGCACTGCAGTTGTGCTTACCCATCTCAATTTTACATAACTTCCTCACACAATCTGTATGATGTGTAGCATAATTTAATAAAATAAGAGAGAAAAATCACTGTGTTTAAAAACAACGTGTTTAAAATCCGTTGTTTTGTCTTGTGGAATAAATGTAAATATACACCACCGTTCAAAATTTGGGGTCAAGAAGATTTTGTTGTTTTGAAAGAAATTAATTTGAATTAATTCTCTTTTTTGAAAGAAGTTAATTTTAATCCCTGGCTACAGAAGATTTAAATTTCGAATAAATGCTGTTCTTTTTACCTTTGTATTCATCAAAGAATCCTGAAAAATGTATCACTGTTTACACAAAAATATTAAGCAGCACAAATGTTTTAAACCTCGATAATAATAAGAAATGCTTCTTCGGCACCAAATCAGCATATTAGAATGATTTCTGAAGGACAAAGTGACACTAATGACTGGAGTATTAGCTGCTGAAAATTCAGCTTTGTCATAACAGAAATAAATTACATTTCTAAATATTTTGAAATGAAAAACAATTACAAAAAATTACTGCCATTACTAAAGTTAATAATATTTCGGAATACTACTATTTTTTACTCTATTTTTGATTAAATAAATACAACCTTGGTGCCTTGGAAATCTTACTGACCACAAACTTTTCATTGGTAGTGTATATTTTGTCAAATAGCTTTATCGGGGCTTCCATTAAAAAAATTAAATTTTTTATTATCACATTTTATTTAAATTTAGAGCATAAATATATAGTGAACATCAAGAATTTAATTCAGATTGAGCTGTTGATTGGTTTACCTGTATCTGGGTTAAGGCTGAATTTTCCTCCAGTGTTGCCGCTCTGGATACGATACGTCACACGTCCGTTCTCTCCCTGGTCTGCATCTGCAGCCATGACATAGACCACAACAAAGCCCACAGGCTGGTCCTCCATCACACTCACCACAGACGGTGAGATGAACACAGGGTCGTTATCATTCACGTCAGTGACAAATATGCGGGCTGTGACCGTCCCACGGCGCCGCTGACCGACATCGGGGGCCGAATCCATCGCCTGAACCACCAAGAGTAGTGAAGAGGTCCTCTCATGATCCAACATCATTCCCAGAGAAAGAACTCCTGTGGTTGGATCCAGGAACAGGAGATCTGGAACGTTTGGCCACTGCTGCAGGATGGAGTAGTGTACTTCACTGTTGGGTCCGCTTCCGTCTTTATCAATGGCCTGGAAGGTGTAGATAGATGATCCAGGATCGGTGTTCTCAGGGACGACTATGATAATGGGGTCTTCGGGAAACTCGGGAGCATGATCGTTGCTGTCCTGGACATCGATTACCAATGTAACAAAGTGACTTTTAGGGAGAGGCATGGAGAAGTCATCAACCTCAATCTGGAGAGTGTATCGAGGAGCTTTTTCGAAATCAAGCTCACGGGCCAGGTAAACATCACCCGTCTGGCGGTCTACCACAAAGGTGCCGTCGCAGTCGGTGCCTCCCACCACAGTATACGTGACCTGGCCTACTTCAGGAAGAGTCTGAGAATCAGGTGAACGAACAGATCCCACGATTGAGCCGGGTTTAGCTCCCTCTACTGAATTCAACGTTATTGGAATCATTACTTAAAATAAAATATTAAAAACCTATTTCAGCAACATAAGCTAAATAAGAATCATTCATATTTTCTTTTACTTTACATAATTTTGTTCGTTTATTGTATGAAAGTAAACAAAAAATATCCTATATTTTTTATTACCATAAAATACTAGTCTTACATTAGTTTTTTTATTTTATTATTTGATTTGTCTTATAATTAATTTTAAACTACATATCAGAACAGACTTGTAACCCATTTTTAAACTGCATCCTGCAAGTTGCCTGTTAATGAAATACACCAGAACAGAAACATACTGCAGCCCACATTTTCTTCTCTTTTTACAGGGAATGAAAACTTTTTTGGGGGCTTTTACAAGCTCAAACAACAAACCTGCTAGCATTAATCAGAGTTAATTTGATAGGTCTGTGACTGCCAGGAAAAATAATACTGGATTAAAGTAAACATAATCATAATAGGAAACTGTTAGAACATTCAAATGTGCAAATATTCTTAATAAAAATACAGAATCCTCATAGATGACTCAGAAACACTTCAAAGCAAAATAACCTTGCTTCCTAATATGGAAGCCTGCGGTTTCTCTTATGATAGTTATGAGAGACTGTGTATGTGTGTGCGTGCACAGAAAGAGAGACAGACACAGAGATAGAATGATGGAAACAAACATTTAGATAAAGAAAGACACATATACAAACACAGCACATGCGAGACACTAAACCTCAAAACCTATGCGTTAGAACTCAAACAAGTTTGAAAATAAAAGTATGCACTACAACACAGGTGCTCATGAAAAACCTATTATTTTTTGTACTATGATTAAATCATCATTATGCACCAGGGTGATTAGTATATTGGCAGTAACGAGATTCTTGAGGCCAAGTCTTCTAATGAAACATAATAGGACAGAGGGGTAATTAATCCCACATTAAGCGGTAAATGACATGTTCCAACAAAAGATCTAAAAGCTCTTTTATTCTAATTAGATATCAATTATGAACTTTATTATTTGTCTTGGCACATCCATAACAATATTGAATCGTTATACAGCATAAATGTGTTTTCCAGGCATTTGCACGCTGGAATTTACTACTGTCGCTGTCCGTTGTGTCTGTTTCCACTCCGTTGACTCGTTTGAGAAATATTAATTTGATCACTGGGGTATTTCACAAGGAGTTTTCTGTTCTTCAAAGGGCTACTGAACTGTATTACGAGGCTTTGACGCAGCATAGCAGAAAGCACAGCTGGCACTTGTATCGGTGCAGCTGGGAGTCGGTCACTCCTACTTTGAGTGTTTTACACCGTAATATCACGCTTAAAATGTTGCAGACAGCAACGGAAAAATCGGGAAAAAAAGTCTAGGTTAAGACATTCATCTTTGAGCACCTAAAATTAGCCAGCTGAGAGTATTTTTCCCGGCATTGCTTGGGGAAGGTTACAAGACTTGGACTAGGAGAGATGAGTTGGCTATGGAAATTTGCAATGCAAGAATGTAAGCCTTGATTAGGCCAACTAGATCATTTCATATTTCCTTTGCATGATGTTTAACCTGAAAGCAGATGTAAACGGATCCATTCCTGTAGAGGATAATTTACAAGTTCATATTTTCATATAACAGTATTAAATAAATCATTTTGCATATTATGAAAAGGTGATGAGTAGATCCATGTGGCGGAAGGAGTTATTTTTAACTGATATGACCAAAGACCTTTGTGTTAACTTCAATTTTTGAAGGTTTATAGCCACAACTAATCAAGGCACAATATACATTGTTAGGAAATTTGTCAGGAAACCTGCCAAAGAATGAGGGTCCAGAAAGGCTGAAGGCGTTTTACTGCTCAGATGTTTATTCCATCTGTCATCCAGTGGATTTAATTTGCATGATTTAGAATGGTTAACAGACTCTAGGTGTATCTCAACCTAGTCACTGTTTCATCTGACCTCAATTTTCAATGTTATGGTGGAGCTCTGAGGAGGTGAACCTCGGTCCGAAGCCAGAACGATGAAATTATACTCAGGACGCTCTGAATGGCTCAAAGGGGAAGAGGAGCGCAGCTCTCCGGTGTTTGGGTTCAGTGTGAAACGTTCGGCTCTGGGACCTACAGCAAAGACAGGATGGAACGGGTCAGGTTTGTGTGCATCAGCGTGATAAAGAATGATTGGATTGACCATTTTTCTACTGTAGAAAGTGTGCATGACTTCAGTGTTGATCCCATCTGGATTTGATTTACAGATAAATTACAGAATGAAATAGTTATGTGTCAAATTCAGTAAATGTGTTACAAAACATATTTAATGATCTCACACGTCAACACATTACCTTCTACACTTCACGTCATGCTGTCTGAGCTATGATGAATAGCAGAATATTATGGCATGGGTCAGGTATGATATATTTTTGGTACCAGTATACGGTTTTAGTATCAATATCAGTGCAAGCCTAACAACAAACTAAATCTTATATTTTTTAATTAAATCAGAAGTTTCCTGTTCATTGTTGACAGACAATATGCTTTGCATCTGGTTTCGACACACTGTAAGACATCAAAACAACAGGTTTTGATTCAATGCATCTTTCTTACCAGACATGGAGTAGAAAATAGTTCCATTTTCTCCTTCATCAGGGTCTTTTGCATGAATGGTTCCCAGAAGAAATCCAGATGGCTGACCTTCTAACGCCTGTACAGAGATTTCAGTTAACACTTTTATCAGTACAGCTCACTTCTGTATATTAAATCGGTATCATTTTTCCTCTGTAAAATCTTTGTAGAATTTTTAGAATATACAATATTTCATTCAAGAGTTTTGTAAACATTTTAATGGTTTTGGATGCTTCTTATTTTCTTATGGATGCTTCTTAGTTTCTTATGCTCACCCAGGCTGCATTTTTTTGATCAAAAATACATTAAAACAGTAATATTGTGAAATATTATTACAATTTAACTGTTTTCTGTTTGAAAATACTTAATCCTGTGATGTCAAAGCTGAAATTTCATCAGCCATAACTCCAATCTTCAGTGTCACATGAGCCTCCAGAAATCAGTCTAATATTCTTAATGACCCCAAAATCAGAGTTTTATTGCTTTTAGTCCATGTTTATTATCCATGACGTGTGAACACTTTGACGAAGCTAACCTGTAGCACATATACTGTGCGCATTTAAAATGTACAGTCTTTCTCCTCTGGAAGACATAGCTTTGAGATTTATGAAGCTAATATTATATCTCATACCTGCAGCAAGAGCTCTCTTCCTGCATGGCTGAAGGAGGGCGCATTATCATTCTCATCCAGAACCGCGATGAAAGCAGTGCCTGTAGCACTGCGGGGAGGGTTCCCTCCATCCTGAGCCACCACCATGAGCTGGTAGCTGGACTGAAGTTCACGGTCGAGGGAAAGTTTTGTGCTTATCTCACCTTTAAAAGAACAGAACAGATGGAAAAACAGAGAGAGAGAGAGTAAGACAAACTATTTTATTGCACTATTTCATCTGTGGCAGAAGGCACAGATGGTACATCCTGACTTCCCCAAGAAGAACCCCCACAGTTAGCAATAGCATGGTGCCAGAAGTCTGGAGCTGTGTGTGATGGCTAGTATGTTCAACAGCTCCACATTAGGGATGGGTCAGAACAGTCAAATAGTCATTCGATAACGGACTATGGGTTCACTGAGGTTGGCTAGTTTGCATATTTAGATTTCTACAGTTTTTAAAAATTGCAGATTTTCATGTTTTCCTGTCAAAATGTCTAAGAGAGAATGCTAACAAGAAGTCAGAATAACATTGTTTTTGTGAGGACTGTGATAGCTTTCTGAAATTAAAGGTTATAGTAATTATTTTACCCATTTGTTGAATATCTGTCAGTTTGTATGCTAACAATCAGTAACTGTCAGACTATCAGCATGACAAATCTCTCTTTGGAAAGATGTTACTCTACATTCAAACTAAAAAATTTACCACCTTCAAAATCAGACTTCAAATTCCTTTATTTGAGTAATATTCTCTATTTTTAGTGAGGACTGAAAGCTTGGTTATAGTTGGAGTATTTTGCATTTTGAATATCTGTCAGTTAGCATGCTAACAATCAGTAAATGTCAGACTATCAACACACTAAAACTGAAACTAAAGCTGCTACACAAAATTCACAAGTTCACCACCTACAAAATTACAATTGCAGTTGAAATCACTTGGTTTGAGCAATGTTCCACATTTTTGTGAGGAGTGTGAAAGCTTGGTTATAGTTATTTAGCCTATTTATTTGTTGACAATCTGTCAGTTAGCATGCTAGCAATAAGTAAATTTAAAAATATGAGCACACTAAAAATCTATTTGGAATTTCTACTCTAAATTTAAATTCTAAAATTAATATCCATCAAAATTAATACAATTACCCTCAAACTTCTAATTACTTGCCTTTTTTGTAAGAACTATAAAAGCTTGGTGTTACTTAGCCTATTTATGTGCTAAATATCTTAGCAATAAGACATATAATGAACATGACATGAAACCAGTCAACCAGAAACCAGTCAACAACTCCGTGCCCACCTCCGTCTGTCAGTGGATCAACAGCTTCCTGACAGACAGGCAGCAGCTAGTGAGGCTGGGAAAATACACATCCAGCACTTCTGATTCTGATTCTGATTCTTATATAGTGCTTCCTTAAGACCAACTAGACTGACTAATTCATAAACAACTCACCAACTAGTCAATTTTCAAAATACATAGTTTTGCACATCCCTACTCTATACACACAAAGATAATACCACTAGACTTGTCTAGGTGCCAAGCTGATCTTGTCATTCCGAGTCATTTTGGTCTGTTAGACTGCAGCCATATTTGAAGCTCACCTGTGTGGGAGTTGATTTGGAAGTGGCGATTCAGATGGAGCAGGCGGTAGCTCAGCCGACCGTTGAGACCAGCATCCCGATCGCTGGCAGACACCCGGCCGAAGCCAGTGCCTGCCGGCAAGTTCTCGCGCACTGCCAGGAACGCTCTCTCTTGGATAAACCGAGGGGTGTTGTCATTTTCATCCATCACTGACACGCGCACTGTAGCGCTACCCGTCTTCTTCAGCTGTCCGTTGCCTGATGTGGCCAGTACAGTGAGCAGGTACATCTCCTTGGCTTCTCTGTCCAGGGCACTTTTCACGAACAGCCAGCCGCTGTCAGACACAATGCCAAACCCTGCAGCGTCACCGTCTGGGTGCAGGTGGTAGGCTAGTGGGGCGGAAGACGTAGAAGACGGCCCAGGGGTGATGCCACCATCTCGGTTTACAGCTCGTACCTGCAGGAAGCGAGTGTTGAGAGGTGTGCTTTCCTTCAGTTCTACTCGGTACGTGAGACTATCGAACACAGGGCCTTGGCCATTCTCTGCTTGCACGTGGATGACCAGGGTGAAGGTAGAACTTAGCTGAGGTGCTCCGCTATCTTTAGCAATCACCTGCAGGTCATAGCGAGGCATGGTCTCGTACGACAAACTGCCAATCAGGCGGATTTGTCCACTGTTGCGATCAATGCTGAAGGTTCTCTGGGCACCGCCGGTGAACAGGTCAAAACTCAGAAGACCATTGGGTCCAGAATCATGATCTTCTGCTTGGACCTTATACACCACTGTACCCATCCGGGTGTCTTCAGGTAGAATCAGTGACTCGGAAGATGAGGGCAAGAAGACGGGCGCATTGTCGTTGACGTCAGACACTGTAATTCGTACCCTAGTCTGGCCAAAGGCCGGGGGGTTACCGCAGTGCGCCTGGACTTCCAGATTCAAGCTGGGTTGGGCCTCGTGATCCAGAGGCAAGCTCGTTCTCAAAGCCCCAGTCTCCGAATCAATAGTGAAGTAGCCCGTGGGGTCACCAGAACTAATAGTGTAGGAGATATCCTTCGAGACACCTGAGTAGAAAGAGGCAAATGGCCAGAGACCCATTACTTCACAGTGTAGGACGAAAACAAAGACAAAGAGTTATTTTTCAACACATGAGACCAGAATTTAGTGCTTCATATATCCAAAGCAAATTGTTAAAAAACTAAGCGGTTAAAAACAGAATCAATGATTAATGTCGATTGTAAATGAGGTGTGTACAGTGGTTCCATGCATATTTGTACAAGTGGTGCACCATGGAGAATAAAAGCCAGAAGACGTCTTTCAGCACACTTGAACGCAGTCCAATGTGACTGATAAATGTGGGTACACACTGAAGTCTGGTTTATGTGTTGAATAGGGATTTGTGTCCAAAGGGGGGAATAAAAAACCTCTGAGATTAGCTCACCCACCGTTCTTAGTGCTGGCCCGCACAACGCCAACTTGTGTTCCACGCAGGGCATCCTCAGAGACCACGAAGAAGTACTGAGCTTGCTCAAACACAGGGGGGGCGACCAGTCCTGCCACTATGCTGATGTTGACCCTGGCATTGACTGGAGCAGTAAGGCCCCCACCATCTTGGGCTGAGACCACCATCGTAATGACTGAGTTTGCCTTTCCATGTAGAGCGCGTGACAGTGAAATCACTCCTGAGAAAATGCACACCCAGAAGAAATATTTTCATTAGGTTTAGAGGTATCAGAATACATCAAGACACAAAGCACAATATCTCTTCATCCTATACACACACCCACACGCTACCATTCAAGTTTGGGATCAGTACAATTAAAAAAAGTAAAGAAAATAATACTTTTATTATTTTCTGGCGTAATAGTTGCTGAAAATTCAGCTTTGCCATCATTTGCCATTAAAATATAAAACAGTTATTTTAAATTGTAATAATACTGCTGTTATTACTGTGTTTTTGATCTAGTAAATGCAGCCTTGTTAAGTACAAGACTTATTTTAAAACATTTTAAAATACCAACCTTTAAAATTTTGAATGGTAGTGTGTATTCACACATACACACCAACTAAAAATACATCCAAGCTATTAATAACTAAAATGAATGTGTACTTAATAGTCTCACCAGTATCTTTGTTGAGGGTGAAGAAAGGTGAGCTCCCTCCAGGTACAGTACGATATGTCACTTTGCCGTTATCTCCTGTATCTGGATCGTGAGCAGTCACCTTCAGGACGGAGGTTCCTGGGGTGCTCTGCGTACTCAGGCTCACTGCATAGTTCAGAGGGTAGAACGCTGGTCGATTGTCATTTATGTCTATCAGGTCCACACGCACATAGGCCACTGAACTCAGTCCACCCTAGAAAAACACAGCCAAGATTAAATGTTCTTTAATGGTCATTAAAGATTGAACCGATATGAACATACAACAAAATCTAACTAGATAATAATACAACCAACTGATGAAGGCTCCATAGCCTTAAAAGACACAGGAAACATTCACAATTGACTAGAGTAACTATAGACAAAATATTTGGATTAAAATTTGCAAGAAACACTGAAACATTTCAAAGGCTACATCTAGGGAGGAAATAGATTGGTTATATTCCCTGTAGAGAACTGCAATCTGTCAAGGGCACAGTGTACATGTGGGATACGGTTCTTGCTGCTAAACATCTTGCCCGCCTGGCATCCCATATGGAGCAAATGGCATGTCAGGAAAAGCCTCAACTTATTAAATATTACAAGCTGATGCTCTTTAGGGCCCAGCTGCCCTTGATTGCTTTAATGTGTCTCCTGAAATTTCCTTTCTTTGACGCCTGGCGCTTCAAAGTATTACTTAGGCACAGGATGCTAAACCGCTACTGAAGAATTACTATGCAGGCAATTTTTTCCTCACTGGCTTCCTAAACAGACAATATTTGATGCACTTCTGAAAATAATCCAGTCACAGTTGATGTTACAATTGAATTGGTGAGGGATGTGGTTGCTGGGAATCACTGGACACTCACCCCATCCACAGCTGTGACGGTGAAGTCGTAGTTGGTTGGTCCCTGGTCACGATCCAAGCTGGTGGTAGTACAGATCTGTCCATTGTGCTTGCCAACGGTGAACTGAGACGGGGTCACACTGCCTGGACCAGAGCCCAGAGAGTAGGAGATGGAGCCAAAAGAGCCACCATCCGCATCAGTAGCTGTAACCTGGAAGAGAAGAGAACACATTAGATTAATGTTTAGCCAAATGTCCCGAAAAGCTTAAGGAGAGAAGCCAGGCACTTTCAGTGTTTGGGACCAAGTTTCAATGGTATTTAATCAAAGGTCCTGAAATTTATTTATGTTAAACAGTGATTGTCTTTATACTGAACAGGAATAATTATGTATGAATTGATATCCAACCAGCAGTAGATTACTTTTTGTGGGTAGGCTGAGTGAAAAAAACAAAACAAAGAAATCTCAATATTTTCATCCTTTTTTTATCACATCCGATATCAATATTTATATGCAATATGCGTTTGCCCTGAAATCATTCAGAATCATGATAATTTTTCAATGGTTTCATATAAACAATCATTTTTAAACAAACTGTTGCCAAATAATATCAAGGCATGTTTACAATGTTGTTTTTTTTGTCAATATATATATTAATAATAATAAATTATATTTATATATTTAAATATACCAATACGATAATACTTTGAAAATAAATCAATACAGTATTTACCAACATATATTTTCATGTAAAACATTTAGGTACAAATGTAAACAAATTATTGAATCTAAGGTTCATTTAAAACCAGTTAATTAAAACAGCTTGAACTGATTAGAAGAAATGAAACTTAATGGTTGAAACTGAAATGAGACTATATATTAAATATTTAAGTTACGTATATAAATGAGACTAGATATTAAAACATCGGTCAAAATTCATTACTTTCACAAGGAAAGGAGAGATTGTGAAACATAAAGTTATTTGATCTTCAGGAAACGTGTCTAAATAATATGTGCATTGTAATACAATGTTGAATAAAAAAATAAATAAAAGTATATATTAAAAAATGTAAAAATAGTAAAAGTATATTGTGAATATTCAACATACCCTCCAGCTCTAGCTTGAATTTACATTTTTATATTCTTCATTTTATATTTCAACAACACTCAGCACTTTCCTGTCACAAATAAACCTGCGACTCCACTGAGCAATACCACTGAACACATTTATATAACTTGGTTCACAGCCTTTGGCAATCAAACGTTGCTCTGGTGCTCTGCGGCATGTACATATACTGCGGTAAACTAAGAGAGCACATGGAGAGCTCCTCTGCTACACTTGGGTTTGATCAATCAAGCCAAAAGGAGGGAAGCTACTGGCAGCTAGCAGACATAAAGACTTTCACAGCCACAGCGCACAGCTCAAGAGAGAACATCAGACAGATAAACAAATGGAACGAGAGAGAAAGAAAGAAAGACAGAAAGAGACTTGAATAGAGGTGATGACTTTCTTGGAGAAAATGAAATGCCATTCCACGCAAATACGGAAAGTGAAATTACTTTCTATTCAGCTTCTTATTCATCAAATAAAAGGAAAAATCCAGCTTCGGCTGACATTTACCAACTCTCAAACAACATTACACTTCGGCCATGGGCCGTCTGGAGTGGATGATGGCTGAAACTGTGCAAACAGATCCTGAATGACATTGAGATGAGGGTATCCGAGTCTGAGATCGGGTTCTGCCAGAGGCCGTGGAGCAAGTGTTGGAAAAATAATCATCATGAAGACGAGAAGTCTCAGCCCACAGCGGAGAGATGTTCCACATTTTAACCATCCAAGCCCCTGAAGCAAACCCTGATATTTTACAACCGAGCAGGGGGGGCACAATATTCATAAACACCACACTACCTATCTTTATTCCCCTCATGCTAGCTTGACAGAAGTTGGACGCCTGAGGCCTGAACAGCGAGAGCTTGAGGTAACAAACCGTGGAAGGGGCGCTTTGACCAAGGATCTGCTTCATGGACAAAGCCATTTTCCATAAAAGCCTGGCTTGGGCAGAGAAAGCTGGGAAATGTCTGGGGGACTTGTGGGTCTCAATGTAGTCCAACTAAAGAGCTCCAAAGCAGCACTGTAAGATAAAAATTTCCTCTTGGTCACAGAGCTGCTCGAACAGAAAAGGAAGCATGTTGGTCACAATAAGAAATCATGTATTTATTACTGTACTCAACAAGCCATCTTTAAAACATCGGTCAGGTTGACTATATGTATGGTACATGAAATAAGTCGATGGGAAACAATCGGTATTAAGCGCATAAAAGCTTCAAAGGTAGAAGACTGAAACCAGAAGTGGGATTGAGTTTCTTTTCCCATCTCGCCAACAAAAAGGATTTAAATAAAGTGGCTTCTCAAAAATGGGGAGAAACCCAAGCTCATAATTTTTAGAGTGTGTTTGAATATGTGGTGAGATGCCAGTAATCATGATGACTGATTGAATGATTGTCTTTTTGGGTCCTGAGGGGGCACCTAAAATGCATGCAAACACAAAAATACGCATATACGTGTTCACACACACACACACAGGAGCCGAGGGATTTGGGGATGTACTGTTCAAGAACTGGGTTGCCTTTGCCAGTACAATAACAGTTCATAAGAAGTTTAGTGGAATCTCAATCTTGACTGAATCATAAGTGGGTCAAAGTGTGCTTGCACTGTTTTCTCGAAATCTCTGCTAAATCCTCTGTGCTTTTCCTCACCTTAACTCATGAAGACACGTAGACTCAGACACACCAACAGCACACAAGAGCTAGACGACCTCAAAAACTGAATTTCACCCCAATAAATTTCTTAACTCATCTCAAAAGTTATAAACACTACATCACAGTTGTTTAAAAAAGCTAAAATGTGTCATTTCTGCACCACTGACGTGAATTCCAAACATTTGAACACATTCTCTCCGTCTTACATTGGTTGGACAAACCGATAGTCCCGCCCCCAAACTCAAACCATTGGTTGAGCCAATGTTTCTGCCTTGGGATACTCAAACAAACAGAGGTTTGTTTGTGTCACAAGGTGTGAAAGTGAGGCAAGAGTGAGTGAGGACACTGGACACATTTTGGAGCTCTAACGGTTCCCTCATCTCTCTCTCCTTGTGCGAGCGAAAGATGCGAACCACCCTGAGCGAGCCAAGTGAGACTTTGGCTGGTCGAACTGTTACTGAGAAACAAGCCAAAGGAATCCAATGCTAACTTGTAGAGTTTTGTGGTTCACCCACCATTCCTCTTGACTCCTTTTTTTGGGGAGAAAAAGAAACATTCAAGTAAGCGAATATAAGATTAATAGGGAGAAAGAATAAGGTTGTCCAGTTCTTGTTAGTTTTTGCTAATGCAATGATCTGGTTTCACTGCATTGGGTTTTCTCAAGGCTACACAGCTCATTTAGTGACTAATGTATAACTGAGAGACCTGACTGATGCTTTCCCAAGAAGAACTGCTGTATATGACAACGAAGGTTTTTGATTTGCTAATTGACCACCTTGGAATGAAAATGCACGACTTTTACTTAGATGTCTGTAAAATGTCTTTCGACAAACCAGACTCAAGGTCACCTGTAAGTTGGTCATTTGATCACAATATTGCTTGGTTTTGTGATTGATAGAGGACTGTGAAACTGTTCTGTGGGACAATTTCCATGCAAATGAAATTCAAGATCTATCATCCAACAATGGTACAAGATAAGTAGATTTGCTACATATAGCTCATTTAGCATGCAGAACTGCTTCATTTAATTCTGTGGCACGTTCCCATTCAAACAAACTATCTTACAGCATTCAAGAACAAACCATCTGATCAGGAAGCTTTCACAGCCAAACCAAACACTGTAGTTGACAGAATAGTTTGTGACCTTGCTAACAAGCCAATCAGAGTGTGTCAGACAAATACGCTTTTGCAAAGCCCGTTCTGTACTACTGATCTTCTCAGTGAAGACATCAATAAACATAAAACCAAAGATTACATCAGCCAAACACAGACAAAACCCCCAAATAACAGCGGTACAAGACAGCGAGTTGGTGTAACTTGGCACTGGGGTCATCTGGAGCGACGTTTCTTATACAAACATGACATGGGGAGAGTACAGTGGTGACTTTGCTTAAATAACAAGCAACCCACAGAGTGATCTCACGTAAAAGAGCTCAGTTTCAAACATCTTGCCTTCTTTGCAGCTAATGTCAAGAGCTCTGACCGAAAGAAATAGTTGTTTTTATTTAAATGTTGCACAAACTTGCAGCAAGTTCCACATATGGGAAATGTGGTTAAGTTGGGAACCTATAAAAGGCTAAAACACAATACAGGAACTAACAAATAAAAGTTAAAGAAATAGTTCACTCAAAAATAAAAATAGCTCAATTTCAAAGAAAAGCAGTTAACAACTATAATGTGTCCAATGCAGAGTTTGATGAAAACAGAAAAAGTAACAATGCTAACAGACAAAAGTCCTGACAATATAAGTGATTAAACTTGGCTAAACTTTTAAACAAATAAAATCCTCGCCTATGTAGTAGATTAACAAATTGACAAAAAGTAAGCACCTCACACAACTTTATACATTAACCAAATACATAACCAAACGTTCATTTTTAAAATATCGTCTCTCATTTATTCATTGGGAAGTCTGATTCATTTTAGCTAATTAGATTGTTTGGATGAATCTTTTCAATGAATTAAAGAAAATGATTCACCAGTAAATTTGAGTCACTGGCTAATATTCATGCACAGCATTTTACAATCTTTACTGTGATCAAATAAATGCGTAGTTAAACACTGTACTACACATACAGTACACTATACTGCACTTCAAATCTATCAATGACAAACACGAAACATTAAAGGGGTCATATGATGCTATTTTAAAGATCATTATTTTGTGTATTTGGTGTAACAGAATATGTTGACATGCTTTAATGTTCCAAAAACACTTTATAGAAAATTCTCTAAATATAATATATAGATTGAAATTATTAAATGATGACAAGATTTAAATTTGGGGGTAAACTGACCAACCAAGGCCTCTAGTTTAAAAGTGGTGTTTAAATACAGGTTACTGTCTGAAATCTAGAGTTAATATCAAAAGTCTCTCAGTTTAAGCCACAATATGGCTTTCATATTTTCAATCTGGTGCTATATCTCATTTCATTCCATAGCGGGGAAGATAAGAGATCAAACAGAAAACAGCACATTCTTTTCTCAGAAGGCTACTTACAGACAAAGCCAAGCACACCATAAGCATACTATGCTCCCAATAATTTCAATACAGCATTTTATTGAAGCTATCATTCACATTATATGACTTCAGACAGACAAAAACAGCACACTCATGAACGATTCCCAAACCCACGGGAGGACATGCACAAACAATGACTGATGGACAGATACAAATATGAAAGCAGGGATTGAGTAAAAATAGAGATGGATGGAAGTGTAAAGAGATGTGTGTGACTCACAGACAGTGCTGAAAGGGGACAGAAAGACATGGACTGATATATATTGAAGGACATGCTATGAGTTATTACAGCTGTTTATTGAGCGATCTCTTTCTTTTTCTTCTTGGCATGACTTCAGAGAGCTGAGGAAGAGGGGGAAACGGGATACCTCCTACTACTTTCTGGCCCACTTGACCGGCGGCCGAGTGAAAACCGTACATCCCTTCGGCTCATTACAGCCACAGAGCTGAAGCATCTGACATGTAACACATCTTGCTTCTTTAAGACCGAGACTACAAAAACAAATCTACCAGTGAGCATTCTTTTTTTTATCCATGTTGCAAATTTATTTTATGTGAAAGATCTGAATATCACAGAAACAATTTACATATATTGCAACATTTCCATCCCAAAATTACCACATATTGGTGCAAAATTGGAATGTAAATGGAAGTTGTAGCCTCTAGGGAAACCACAGTGGCTCTTTTATAAAATATAATAAATGACTTGGTGTTTAGAACACCCAGACAAAATGTTATGACTTTTTCTAGTATTGCATATGCTTTATGACTCGGAGCGAAAGGTTATTATTATTTAATAGCAACATGTTTAAAAGCAACCAAATATCTTGAATTATTCAGTCATGTGACTTGTTGAAATTTTTTTTCTTTTTGAAGAAAACAATTTTTTTAGGTATATCTAAGGCTACGTTTAAACTTGTGCGTTTTTGTTTTAAAATGCATAACTTTTGCTACGGTTACGCCATTCGTTTACACTACTCTGGCGTTTTCGAACCTCGAAAATTGAGACTTTTGAAAACACTGCAGACCCCATTTTCGGTTGAAAACTCCAGGGTTGCGTTTCAGTGTAAACGGACCAAAACGAAGACTTTTGAAAATGATGGCGTGGCCGCCATCCAAATAATAGGGCATCTACCTATATATCTATGGTTGTACCTGCATGAATGGTCATGTGACATGCGTTTTCGGTTGTGTAGTGTGGACGGAGATCGTTTCTGAAATGCAGTGAAAACGCCAGTTTAGACCAAGTTCGTTATTAATTTAAAACGCCATTTTAAAACGAAAACGCTCTAGTGTAAACAGGGCCTAAGAGTTTTTTTGATAAATGTTTTCAATATAGTTTAGCAAATACTGAATAAAAACCTCAAGAACCTCAATCAAATGTATATATTTTTGTCTGTCTGTCTATCTATCTATCTATCTATCTATCTATCCTGCCACCTCTGAACTGAAAAGTGCTGGATGGCACACAATAGAATAGCTAATAGTGGTCATTGTGATTAAAGTATAAATGATTACATTTTGGGTTGTGTTTCAGCCAAAACCAGTTGGAACATGTATTGCTTTAATCATTGAAGTGAGTTATGATGTACACTGCCACTGTACTTAATGCACAAATATTCATTAAATTCATCTCATTTTGTATTCCAAAAAGTCATATGGGTTTGAAATGAGATGACGGTGAATAAACGATGACAGAGTTTTCCTTTTTAGCTGAACTATCCCTTTAAATACTGCTGTTTATCACTGTTTTTCTGACAATCACATCTTCCAATAAGCTACCCCGCTGTCAAAACAGCTTACAGCTTGATAAAACATAACAGATTCACTGCATTCACTCATTGCCAAGCATTGCTCAAAAATCACCAATGGACGTCCATTTGGACAAAAACAGCAAATAACATAACACAGACACGTGTTATGAAACATACCAGATGCATTCTCTCTGTAGTGAATTTTTTTATGACGCACTTTCAAGTGGCTGGCAGTAACCCCAAAGGTCACCGTGACCTGTATCTACTGCAACGTTACACCTCAGAACAAGCTTTCAATGGGCGCAATATGGCGCTTTCGTATTGGCAAACATCACTTGTACATATTTCCTTCCTTTGAGTAATGGATCAGCATGACATCATCGGGCACTCCTCCACTCTCCAGATGTCCATTAAAAGGGATCTGCAGTATAATGGGATGCCTGTAAAACATCATATACATGTCAAGATCACTGAGCACTCTAATTATTTCTTCACGCAAGGAAGCTGGGCTCCATCCCGTTACAAGCCGCCCGCCAGGACACAATCATCAGGAAATGTCCAGAAAGAGTCAAAAAAGTCTCGGGTTGAAAGAAGCAGCTGACACGGACTGGTCATGTTTCGCGTTTTTATCAGATGCAGACTGATATTCTGGTAGTCGACCGCAATTTATGTCAGGTATGGTGTAAAGGCCAGAGTTTTGGATGTAAATATTGGGGTTGGAAGAATTTTGAAAGGTGTTGGTTTCTAAAATAACACAGCTTCGAGCTTTTCATCTCTGGCCTTGACGGTGACGGGGAGGGGTAGCAGCAGGTACTTTCGGCTGGGGTAAGGTGCAGATTTTTGGCAGAAGATCACAGAAGGGCCAATTCAGCATAAAGAGGACTAATGACACCAGGAGGACCGGTGCGGAGGGACTATTGAGTATGGTTTCCCCGTTTTCTCTCATGTCTCCATAACTGTGAGTGTTTGTCTTTCATCTGGCCTCCGCAGCTGGAGGCGATTAAGGCATCAAACCATGTATGGAGAAAAGTGATAGATTGGGGATATCAGAGAGGAGAAGCAGAGACAGAGGGGTTAATGGCTGCAAGAGGAGTTATGGGCTCAAAATGGACTCGGGGTAATACTAACTTGATGTGCTTTCAGAGAATGTGACATTCAAATAGATGTTTGAAAATGCATTTGAATAAACACTGATGTGCTGACAATGTCTGCGCAGTTTAGTCAAGAGTTCAAATTAAGACTCAAAAATGAAAATTCTGGCACTAATTATTCTCTCTCATGATGTTCCAAATCCGGAGGCAGTTTTTAGTTTTTCCATTAAACAAAAATATTCTTTTAGCTCTTTCCATACAACGATTTCATAACAAATTCACAACGAGCATGTCCATTAGACTCAACAATATCTTAACTCTTTCCCCGCCATTGACGAGTTATCTCGTCTTTTACAAGAAAGTCTTTCCCCTGCCAAAGACGAGTTTTTGCGCTATTACGCATCTTCTGAATGAGTACAAAACCTCCCGAACAAAAACACACGTGAACAGGACGGAGAAACGAGCGATCTCTTATGTAAACAGATGCATATGAAAAATAATGCGATCATCAGCAATAGATCAGAAAAATGTACAGAGTAAAATGTTGATCCAGGAAGTGGTATATGTCTGTGCAAGCTTTGGAGTTGTTGATGGAAGCGATTTACTGGATTTATGCTTTGATAATCGTACTGAATATTATCCAGATGTAGTTTTTTGATAAAAATGTGATTTTCTCACCTTTTTGCTCAAAATTATGCATTTTTATGAAACCTACCTATATTCTCTAAGGTCTACTGAAGCTCAGAGTGAGCAGGAAGCCAACCCTATCAAAACTAAGACTCGTGCCACCTCTGACAAATCTTCCCCTTGAGAATTAAAAGACCAAGCATTTCCAGTGGTCATTTTAACAGGAACAATAAACATGCCAAAAGCACCTCTGGAAATGTACGCCGGGTGACCCTTTGCACTGACCCCATCATGCCTTACGTCTCAGAAGAAGCTCTATGCTAGAGTCCCAATCACTGTCCATTCAGACCCCACTGGTTATTTTTGAAATGCCACATAAGAGACACGGCTCTTTTACGTTTTCACACAAGCATGAAAGCCCATGTTTTTGTTAAAAAGACAGAAAAGGAAATGGCAAAATCATATGAGATGGTGATTATTCTGAACAACAACCTGCTAAGCGGATGTGGATATTGATGTTATAATAAATACATAAAATAAAATATAATACATAAAAAATAAAAAAAATGAAAAATGTATTGATTAATTAATTCTTATTATTATTATTATTTTTTTTTTTTTTTATTTACTGGAAAAATGGGCCAAATAGCTTATTTATTTCAGGCATATTGTTGATAAATGTTGCCTTTGAAGCTGTAAACCAACTCCACTCTTCAGAAACTTGAATGAACCCAGATGAATTGCACTGAGAGTTTAGTAGGATGCTGAAGGGATGTCAGCAAAGATGGAATAATGCGAACCATGCTCGCTATGGGATCTAACTGTACTGATGTGGCTTATGGCACCGCTCTGCTGGTCAATAACTCCCTCACAGGACTGCTTGCACAAACACAACACGCACACGGTAGCAAATTCCACCCGCAGCCCTGCCGCCTGGCACCCGTGTTGGATGGGTTGTTGAGAAGCCAGTTGCAGAGAACAGCAAGGTTTTTCCGATGGATTGCGCATGCCTTCCTTGAAAAAAGTCAGAGAGCACAGCTTTTATACGGGTCAAATGTAGTACGGTCAGTGCTTTAAAGTATGATAGTGGTAAAATTGTCTGTGGCTTACATGAAAATACATGGAATGTAAGTCGACTTGACATTATGTACACATCATTTGAGTACTAGATATATTGCTTTCAGTTCAATGTCATTTTAGATGCTGGTCAGTAGGAGTCACTGGCCACATCACTCATAAATATCCTCAAGGCAAAAGCTAATAGCCATTCTCCTGAACTCAATCTGGCCTGATATTAATGTTGCACAGCACAGCAGAGGGAGCCAGATCAGGTTGTCCACTTTCTATTGTCGTTTCAAAGTGATCTGTGAGTGGCTACTGTGAGCCTGGAGATACTGGATTTGCATCTAATGGAAAGGGAGGTACTTTTTCACAGTTTTCTTTTCCCTCTTTTCCTGAAACACTGAGCAATATGAAAATTTCACATTTTTATTAGCAGACCTGAATATATTTCCTTTGTAAATTGTTCTTCTCCTAATAAAAACAACAATTTTAGTATAGATTCTGGCAAGACAGTTCCAAAACTGCAATAGTTAACCTTATTTTTTTACTTAAAAAATTTAAAAATGATTATATATTATATATATATAATTACTATAAATACATACATATGGACCAAAGTGGACTTTATTTGAAACATTCATCCACTCATCTGTTTCCATTATGCCATTCCATTATCAGCTTATATACTTTATATACAGTATACTGCATCTGTTTTTGAGTGTGTTTTTGAGTTATAGCAATCATGATTGTGTTCTCCTCCTAAAGATGCATGAATGTTGGGTTGCTGTCATGGCCAGATGTCTTTGATTTGTTCATGGTTGTTTCCAATTTGTAAATCAACTTTCAAAGCATATATTTATGAGAAAACAAACAAAATCAACAATGCCCACAAAAAAATTAGGCTCATTCCTCAATGGCATGGGTCTTATTTATTGAAAAACAGCTATTGTGAGTTTAAAGGAAAAGTAATTTGTAACTATAAACATGCCAAGTAAGGTATGAATTTAAATGTATTTCAATCAAAAAGACCTTCTACGAAAGATCTGATGTTTTGACTTTATACAGCTGTCATCAAACACGTAATTCGAACAAACCAATAACTAGCTACAAATTTAAAACTATGGTGTATAATTTGACTCAAAATGTGTGATGAGAACAGACCACAACACCATATCAACACGCTTTTAAGATGTTACACACTGAAAACCTCACAGACAATCTTGGAATTGTGTTCGCAATTTTGTAGACGCATACACAAATCACATTTTCTATAAAAAAGTAGTTTTTAATATCTTTTAAATACCTTTTTGCCACTTTGTTGATTGAAATAGTGAGAGAGGAGACATTAAACATGAAAAGTCAAACTCCAGCTCATATTGCTTACTCACAATGTGTCGTTCCATATGCACTAACCTCTAGGCTCAAAATATTTCTATTCACATCTGACATCATCAACTTCTTACAACCTCTATAGAAATGTTCCCTGAGCAGAAAATTCCACGATTCCATTGTTTGTACATGACACTCTGAAACAACAAGTTCCTGAAATGGGATGCAGTAAACTCTTGCTTTCTCTCTGTGGCTGCAGGCACTTCATGGTCCAGATACATATGACAATGGAAAGGTGCTTTACTGTTGCATTGGGACCTGGAGACCACTTCACAAACACGCTCTTTAATTTCAGCAGGCTTTAATCACAGTCTCTGCTGGAGAGAAAAGCACTCACTTGCCTCAAGCTCATCACAAACTGGCACACCGAATTCAGCTTGCTGCATAGTATGGGAATGGAAACTCCTATTTACACCACAATTCTGTTTAAAAGCCCATTTGGTTTTGGTTTCTTTCTTCTGTGAAGAATCTTTTAAAAAATATTTTGTGGGTTTTCATACAATGGAGTCCAGCGTTATTTAAGACCTCATTGACTTTGATAACATGGACAAAAACATTCTTATAAATATATTCTTTTGGGTTTCACAGAAAAAAGAAAGTCACAGTTAGTTAACATGGCATGAGAAATCGTATAGTGTTCAGTAAATAAACTGAGTATAAAGCTAAATGAAGTGCCAACTGTTAAACAAACAATCCAAATGATGAAATATATTTCATATGTTCAATATATTAAATACATTGACTATATATCAGGGTTATCACTGTTAACTAAAACTATGAAAAACATTTTGTTTAACTGAAATAAAGATGAAATAAAATAAAATGTAAATATTAGATGAAAAACTAACAAAAACGAGAAATGTTCCCTATTTAGTTTAGTTTGAGTTGAAGCACTAAAATTGATAAAAGCTGAAACTATAAATAAAAGTTTAATTAAAGCTAAACAGAAATGTTAAAAATAATAATAAAAATGACTAAAGCACATACAAATACTAAAATGAAATGAAGTAAAATGAAAACCTAAAATATTAAAAGCTAAAATCTAAAAATAAAACCTAATTCAAATAATTAATAAAAACTATAATCATAAAAAACTACACACACTGTTCGGAGATGATTCTTTCTTTTGGGAGACAATCATTTTATTTATCGTGCACTTTTGGCTTTACATCTTTGCAGATCGTTTGCATTCACATACTGCTACATTACACACTGCATGAACGGCAATATTCAAAATGGTATAATAGGGGCACTCATTACCCATTCCAAGTTTCTTTTATCCTGCCTGTCCATCATTTTTCCCACATCTTTTAATCTCAAAAACAATATATGTGTGATTACAGTGCAGAACGACCCCTAAACAAGTTAAGATCTGAACCAGCAACATTTGGTACAGAGGGCCATTACTGTGTGTGGCGGGCCGGACACAATCATTTTAAAATAACTGTTTAGGTCACACAGTTAATATCAGCTCTCTGGAGCCGTCCCTATAAACACACATGGGCCCGTGCCACTGGCCGATAAACACGGCTTTCTGTGAGGCCCGCTGGGGCTGCTTACTGGCGTGTGCCAAGCCGTGCTACGACGCTCTGGGCTGGTCCCAGCAGAGGCCATTCCTCCTCCAGTTCAAGCCAGGGTCGACGGTCCCAGCGGAGGTCATTCCTCCTCCGGTTCAAGCCAGGGTCGAGTATAGAAAAACACAGTTTGGTGAAGGAGACGGCACAGGCCAGAGTGTGTTTAGATCAATTTCTTCGGTTTCGCTGGCACTTGTTCACGCAAGTAAACAGACTATTCATTTAGCAGCCTACACATGGTCGCTAGAGGAATAATGACCTCTGTGAAAAATGACAGTGAAGTTGCTTTTAAAAGCGACACAAAAAACTGAATCTGTTGGGCTAAAGTCGGTAGACATCCTGTAATAAAAAACATGTGATAGAGATTCACCGTTTCTTACAGCTTGGAAAGTATTCATGTTTGGCATATTATAAGGTGTGACACGAATCTGGGTGGTGTGCATTATGATAGATGAAGTGACTAATGCACATTTGTATGTACAAGGCGAGCACAGCTGCAAATATGTTTGAGAAAAAAAAAAATTAAACCTCTCTTCTCAGATATAAAATAATTAAGCTGTCTGCCTAAACACACCCATTTATTCACTTTTGCACGCATGTTACACTGGGAAATATTTAACTAAAGCCTAAACATTTATAATGTGTGAAATGATCAGAATGTAACTTATGCAATTGTCACTTAAATACAAACACACTTCTTTCATTATACTGAGTTAATTGCATAATGATATTGTAAAATAAGCTGTACGTAATATACAGCATCGAGAGGAGACGAATAAATCACTCTCCTGACAAATAAATCCAAAAAACAGGAGGTAGCCTATCAACAACTGTGAAGTTTGATGCATTCTCTTTTATTTTTCAGTCATCCAAGTTTCACTGTATTGGCAGACAGAGAGTTTAGTCTCTGCTACGTGTTAACTTCTGGTTTTTGTTGCCACAACAATTCGCACTCATGAAAAGTGCTCAGAGACAGAGTTTGTGCTTCAGTATCTGCCAATAATTCCATCCCTTGCTAAAAAAAAAAACAGTATAAGATGGTTTACCAGTCTTAGATGGTCTCTCAGTCTGGTTTGAGTGTTTTAAAGGAGTTTTGGACTCTTTCAAACTGACCAACCAGCTAGAAATGAGTCTGCTAGATCTAGAGACCACCTTGACCAACTTAAATCAGCTAAGATCAGCAAAAATCTTGAAGGTGCACTCACTGGTTGAAGATGTCAACATTACATCACTGGTAAGCAAAACAAATTGTTTAGTGCTGTGGTAACACACACACACACACACACACACACACACACACACACACACAACTCTGTTTTATGTAATACAGAACCAGTGTTCTGGTCCAGCTGCTTCAGGCAGATCCCAGCCGCCTCTTCGGCGAGAAAACAAAAAGAAATGGCATGTTTTCTCACGAAACAACAGCTGGTGCCCAGATAGAACTGCTATTTCCAGCCACTGCATTCCAGATCTGAAATATTTAAACATCTTTTGCACAACCTTTGACTCTTCCTGCAAGCTTTACACGATGTTTATATCAGAGTATATATTCATTATATATATATATATATATATATATATATATATATTATACCCTTACCCTAAATACAAAAGCAATGCAGGAGACTTTGGAGAGTGAAATCCTGGAAAACTGGAAATGCTTTTCTCTGTTATGGGGTTTTTCCTCATGGGGGTTTTCAATCATTCTGGTATGAAGACAGCTCTTTCTTAAAGGGATACGTTATCCAAAAAATGAAAAAATTATATAATGACTTACCCTCGTGTTGTTCTAATCCTGACTGTCTCTCATCTATCGAACACAAAAGAAGATATTTTCATCAACGTTGGCGTCCAAAACAACACTGAACCCCATTGACTTTCATTGTATGAACAAATAAACAATTACAATTAATTACACACATTTTTCAAAATAGCTTTTTGTGTGTCATACAAAAGCTCTACCTGATAATTAATTTTCTGACATATTTGTGCTGATCAGGGTTATTGTTAACTAAAACCAAAACCATGAAAAACACCTTTGTTACTTGAAATAAATGCCAGCTGAAATAAAAACATTTTTAAAAATATATATTTTATTTCAGCTATTTATTTTCTAATTTTCATTTAATTTAACTTTGTGTACTAAAATAACTAAAATAAAAATTAATAAAACCTATATAGACATATTAGAATAGCTATAAAAACACAAAACTACAAAAAAAATTAAGAATCTAATATCCCAATGATACTAAAAAAACATCAGGGATTATTTTGACCGTTTGAAGCCCTGTAGTACTATTTTCATGCATCTCATTTTGTGCACAGGGCAAATTGGATGATGTTGTTGGCCTTGGGATGCACTTCATCCTAAACCAACTAGACAAGCCCAACAAATTCCCTACATCAGGGGTTCTCAAAGTGGGGTCCGCGGACCCCTGGAGGTCCGTAACACATAGTCAGGGAATTCTCGGCCCGTTTTTTATCCCTCCTCCCCATTACACTACCTACTATTACAGCTCAGTTTTGTTTTTAATATCAAAGTGGTTATATTTATTTTCGTTATTTATAAAGTTATTTTAGAAAAAATGTTTGAAGCATTTTTTGTTTGTTTGTTAAATTCATGTTTTTGTTTTTTAAAGTGGACGACAGCGAGTTGACCGCATGTTTGATGAATGTAGCCTTCTCAAATAAACGCTTGACTTGCCTACAATAAAAACCCATAGATATAAAAGACTTAAAGCATATCACAATGTTAGTGTAAACGTTTAACCTAAATGTGCACTGTTAGGCGCATATTCGAGTGTTTGTGCGGCGCATGGAAGCTAAAGTGCGCTTAATGAGGACACGAAGGTGCCGGCGCGATCACATTTTCCCCATAATAACAGTGGAAACAACCTAAAATACACCGTCATTTTTCCTCATATAGATAAGAGTAATATAACATTCTACACTGTAAAGTGTCTACTTTTATTTTTTATTTTGTAAAATAAAGAAAACAAACAGGATGCGCCATCTTGGTCTCTGGTCTGGGGTCCGTTCTTCGTACGTCGCTAACTCGGTTAGCTGGATTTGATTGTTGACGATTTGGCTTGATCTTGGATTGGTCGGTTCTTCTGCTGTCATAGCAACAGGTCCGTAAGCGTAAACCTGATCGGGAGCAGGCTTATTTCATGTAAACAGGATTAGATTGCATCTTTTTAAGCAGAATTTATACTTTAAATCTGTTCCAGCCACTGCTACTTTATTAGAAGAGTACCCTACTGATCCAGGGACAGTAATTTACAATAATAATAATTGAAAAATTAATTGAAAAATAATATAATAATGTTGTGTAGTAGGGCTGCACGATAAATCGCAAGTGATTGTCATGCGCATCTCGTCAGTAAAGCCGGTTCTGTGATTAGTAGTAAATCTCCATCACGGACAAGCTACGCAATATCGCATTCATAATCGCAGATGAATCGCATTCGATTATGAACGCGATATTATGTAGCTTGTCCATGAACTACGGCTCTGTGTATTAAATGCCGCTCCATCTGAACGCACGTGATGGAGATTTACTACTAATCACAGAACCGGCTTTACTGACGAGATGTGCATGACAATCACATGTGATTTATTGTGCAGCCCTATTGTGTAGTCTATAATACTATAGACACAGCCAGTTTTACTCGTTTAAATATTTATTCATGATAAAATAATTACTTTATAATTGTATTGGAGTCTTACACACATGCTATACAGTTAATCTGAGCAGTGCATTAATTTGAGTGCTGACAGATATTATGGGAGTGGCTTGATGGAGCGGAGGAGATCCAGATAACTTGATCTTGACCCTTAAGAAACTTTAATTAATGCTGTCACGTAACAAATCTGTTTCAAAGATCACATTGAATGAATCGCTAATTACAACATTAAAATAAAAATGTAAAGCCTGTACAAATAATAGAAATCGTGAATATAAATAATTAGGAATCATGTAAAAAACTGTTAAATAAAATAAAAACAGTGCACATTTCATTTATCTATTATACCATTTATGTAGTTTTGTTTGCTTGGCTGTTTCCTTATAAAAGTCCAGAAATTTGTCAAGTTTTTCATCAGGTGTCTTTTTTAATTATATGATGCCATTACATTGCTGTCTTGCCACCAGCCAATCGCTGCATTGCTGATCATGGTTTCGAGTATCGATACATCTGCCCTTTTCGGGGAACACGAGAACACACAGTAATCTTAGACAACTTAATCCAGATATTTTAATCAAATCCGCAAATTCGTTTGAAGAACCAAATTAGCCATAGATCAGTTATCACGATTAGAAGATCTGGCATCTTTCAAATCATCTCAGATGTATTAAGTGAGGAACGGGCCACTGGAGCGCGTTACAAAAATGAAACTCAGTGTATAGGCTACTTGGCTCACATACATGAGAAATATATCTATAGAAAGCTTGAAATGTCTTTTTTAAAAAGAAAGAATTAAAATCGAAACATCTCCATGCAAGCATCTCCATCTAAGCAGAGAACACTAGTTTAATAATAAATAATAAAAAATATCTCCTTACTGTTTTTTCAAGACAGTCATTAATTTTGATGGTGCTTTGCGGCAAGTTTTATGCTTGCGTTTGAACGCAGAATAGGCTAGCGATCTATTAACGGGGAAGCCCCAGTTTTAATTCAGTCTTCCTTTGTTCTATAACTCTTCCAGCTGCGCTAAAGGCACACTCGCTTCTACTGCCACTGGCGGCGACACTAAACACCGAAGCTCTTGACAGTCGCTGTATAGCATGATCTCGTGTTGTTTCTGACCAGCGCAGCACAGCTATATGGCAAGAAAATTGGCCATTACGATTGTACAGTAGAATGTTCTCAGTGTAGCAGTAGTATTCGATTATAGAAGAAGAAGAAGAAGAAGACAATTATTAAAACTTTACTTTTAAAGGAATAATCACACTATTTTTTTATTATTTTAATAACATTTTTTAATTAATAAAATTAAAGACTTATAAATTCTACTTATCAGGCATGTTTTAAGATTACTGATTGATAACATTTAATTAACCCATTAAATTGGAATCCAAGAAAATTAAAAACTGAAGTTCTTATAGCATTTAAGAGTACAAATTATATACTTAATCACTGTTATAATTATGAAGGGATCCTTGGAAAATTTTCTCGCCTGTAAGGGGTCCCTGGCCCCAAAACGTTTGAGAACCCCTGATCTATATCACTTAATTCACCCCCTGTTAATTTACAGCACAGTTATAGTTGAGTCTCTGAGATGAATGAATGAATGAATGAATTTATATAGTGCTTTATTGTGTATTTTTGTACACCCAAAGCACTTTACAATCATGTGGGGGGGGGGGGGGGGG
>NW_015625577.1:2003174-2012937 GCF_001515625.1 Sinocyclocheilus rhinocerous
ATGAAACTAAACTCAGTGTATAGGCTACTTGGCTCACATACATGAGAAATATATCTATAGAAAGCTTGAAATGTCTTTTTTAAAAAGAAAGAATTAAAATCGAAACATCTCCATGCAAGCATCTCCATCTAAGCAGAGAACACTAGTTTAATAATAAATAATAAAAAATATCTCCTTACTGTTTTTTCAAGACAGTCATTAATTTTGATGGTGCTTTGCGGCAAGTTTTATGCTTGCGTTTGAACGCAGAATAGGCTAGCGATCTATTAACGGGCAGCCACAGGGAAACGGCACCAGTGTGCTCACCACACACCAGCTACAGGTGGAGAGGATAGAGAGTCATAGAGCCAATCAAGTGGTTGGGGATTATTAGGAGGCCATGATTGACAAAGGCCAGGGGGGCAGTTTTGGCCAGGGTACACCCCTACTCTTTACGAGAGTTAGGACCCACACAGACCACAGGGTGAGCACCCCCTGCTGGCCTCACTAACACCTCTTCCAGCAGCAACCTAGTTTTCCCAGGAGGTCTCCCATCCAGGTACTGACCAGGCTCAACCCTGCTTAGCTTCAGTGGGCAACCAGTCTTGGGCTGCAGGGTGATATGGCTATGGCTGTGGCTGTGGCTGTGGTGATATGGAGATGATGCACTTCTTGAGGAATCTTTAAACAACCTCTCCCATCCTGGTCCAGACCTACATAAAACATCCTCAAATCTTCAGCATCCTCCCATTCCCTCACGTTATCTCTCTGTGGGGATTTGAAATTTACTTTAGATAAAAGTATCACTTACACAGTTAAAGATTTTTGTTCCTGTAGCACTGTCTGTATGTGGATGATATAACATGAGTGCTTTTCTTCCATCCTGATGACTATCCTAAGGATCGACTCACTTCTGATGTATAAGCCTGCTTATATTCAAATAAACAGATCTGATTCTGATTCATGATTCTTGTGAATATGGAATTTGTACATACAAACTGTCTGCTAGTCTTTCAAAAGCAAAGCCAAATGCACTTAACCTGAGGGTCAGCCATGAGTACACGATGGCAATAAATACTTTTGAGTTAAACTGTAAAAGGATATGACCGTTATTATAGGTCTGTCTGCAATATGTCTTAAAGATGATTTACTCAGCTGCAAAAACAATTAAAAGGTCATTCTGATTTCATTCTGATGTGGTTTAAAGGAATACTTCACCCAAATGAAAATTTGCTGAAAATTTACTCATCCTCAGGCCATCCAAGATGTAGATGATTTTGTTGTATTTGTTTATTAAATACACACAACTTGTTGATTACTTACACTACTTGTGGATTATTGTGATGTTTTTATCAGCTGTTTGGACTCACATTCCGACGGCACCCATTCACCGTAGGTGAGTAAGTAATGCTAATAAGTATAACATTATGCACTTTTAAAGTTCTGTAAAATTTGTCATTACAATCTGTCATTGTCATTACAAAAACCCCCATCAGTTTCACTTGAAAAAAGATGAAGTCTTCAGGTCTTCACAGCATCCCTCTCTTGGAGGAAATTTTTGACACTTACGAGCATTTAAAATTCATAGAAATATGTTACAGATATAAGCTTTACATACTGAATATCACATATTGAACATTTTAACACTGTGTCCTCTGCGGTTCAGAGCTGTTTGCAGTGAGAGATGTAACAAACCTTTAGCAAAAATTTGTTCAATAAGAAGTCTGCATGCTCTGCATCATTCATTAGGTTGCTTAATGGTACGAGGGGCGATAAAACATTTCCTATGATAAACAAACTGAGGCACAACAGGGCGTCCACACACTCAACCCTAATGCATCACAGATCTGATGATACAACATTTTATCTGATCGCACACGGCCAGAGAATGTGTCGGGCACAAGTGAGGATTGTGATATCACACATTCTCTAGATAGAGAGATGTCACTGAAAACGTTTCAGGGTTCATACGTGCAGCCAGAAGCGTAGGAACGATCTGTAAGTTATCAGATTAGCTCATGAATATTAACTCGGTGACATAGCGTTCGCATTCTCTCTGTGTATATAAACCAGTACAAACCACAATCTCACCTAAGCCTTTTAAAAACACATAAATATAATGTGTGACTGTGGTTTTGACTATTTATTATTTTGAAGAGATAAGACATGTCAGGGAACTGAATAATGAACCCATTTAATGATATAAAACAATTTAGTTATCCCACTGCAAAGGCTAAGTGCTTGGTTATGTTTTATATTGCCTCCTCGTGGCAGATTAATCTAAGTCTAATCTGATCAGTCGTGGGTGTGACTGCCATGTGAGGTCTGGGATCAAAGGTCAACTAAACGGCCACCTGCCCCCCTGTGACCCTTAACCCCAACACTATCCATTCTGTCTTTTATGTGTGACCCAAACATCTACCTGCAATGAGATAGGAAAACTGAGATGTCCAGATCAGTTTCTACAAAGAAAGGTAATACAAGAACAGGAAAGAACTAGCAAAAAATTCTAACATTTTCTTTAATTATAGCACCTTGGGATATAATTTTTTTCTTTTTTTTAAATGCAATAACGTTCAAAAGTTTGGGGTCAATAAGATTTTTTTATATGTTTGAAAGCAGATAGCAGGCTGCATATATTTGATTTGAATATGATTACATTTTAATTTAATAACTGTTCCATTTTAATATTTTTTTTAAATATTTTTTATAGATTTTTAAATATTTATTTGAATATTTAAATTTATTTGTGTGATAGCAAAGCTGAATTTTCAGCAGCCATTACTCCAGTCTTCAGTGTCATAAGATCCTTCAAAAAACAAAAACAAAAACAATATAATATACTAATTTGATGCTTAAGAAATATTTCTTATTATTATCAATGAAAACAGTTGTACTGCTTAATATTTTTGTGGAAACCATGATAGATTTTTTTAAGCATTCTTTGATGAACAGGAAGTTCAAAAGAACAGCATTTATTCCAAAGAAAAAAATTTAGTAAGTTAAAATCTTTATCACTTTTTATCAATTTTATGTATCCTTAATAAAAGTATTCATTAAAAAAAATCTTACAGAACCTAAACTTTTAAATGGATAGTGAAACCTAGCATAAACCCAGCATAAACCCAATGGTTATGGTAGTGAAATTCTTCCATGAAATACAACAAATCCATGTCCATATAATGTTTTCTTTTTTCAAATTTTCAATTTTTAAAATTCAAATGCTATTTTTGCATCTTTGTTATACTCATCTGCCTCTGTAATTAAGTATATGCAATATCTCCTGCCTCTAAATAAAGCAAATGATCTTTAGACATCTCTTCCACTCATTATTAAAGGAGAAACCCAACAATGGAAAGTTTTCAGTGAGCGCAAATATAATTTTTCAGCCTTAATATGAGACAGTGCTGTTTAAAGCCTAATCCTATAGTAGAACCTTCAGAATGAATTCAGAATCCTTAAAAAAAATCTTACAGAACCTAAACTTTTAAATGGATAGTGAAACCTAGCATAAACCCAATGGTTATGGTAGTGAAATTCTTCCATGAAATACAACAAATCCATGTCCATATAATGTTTCCTTTTTTCAAATTTTCAATTTTTAAAATTCAAATGCTATTTTTGCATCTTTGTTATACTCATCTGCCTCTGTAATTAAGTATATGCAATATCTCCTGCCTCTAAATAAAGCAAATGATCTTTAGACATCTCTTCCACTCATTATTAAAGGAGAAACCCAACAATGGAAAGTTTTCAGTGAGCGCAAATATAATTTTTCAGCCTTAATATGAGACAGTGCTGTTTAAAGCCTAATCCTATAGTAGAACCTTCAGAATGAATTCAGAATCCTTGAGGATTGTCTGAACCACACAACTCCGTCCCAGGCTGGGATCAGATTCAGCTGTTACTTTGCCATTTTTCTGAAGTGGCTTTTTCATCTAAAAACATTTATTTTTCACTGAGCCTGGTGTTTCTCATAAATCAGAGTCTCTATCACAGCCTGCTCTATTGTTATGAGTGATTCGTCACTCCAATGACTTTGGACGGGTCACAGTTTTGAGTGAAGACATCTGGGTCTTTTAATGTCAGGGCATATATTGTTATCTCCATGAAAACATTACATGCAACAGCTTAGGCATATGAAAGAGATGAGCATAAAAATCTAGACAGGATGTGTGTGTTTGATTTCCAATGATGACAGTGTGCACGCAGTGACCGATGCCGTTTAAGAGGGGACGGGTTATAACAACACACACATGCTGGGCAATTTGTCTTTCAGGCCATATCTGTCACAAAACACTCAAGCATACATGCAAAAGGAAATTAAACATGTGCAACACACACCTGCACCAAGATGGATTCTAAATTCTGATTGGATGAGCCCTGTTTGACGTCTTAAAATAGCTCATATACACACAACTTCAATCATCAATTCAATTCTATATTAATGCAGCCATAAACAACCTTTAATAACTAGTTTCTTTTCATCTTGACATGTATAGGACACGTTCTGCTCGATTTAAATGAAGTGAAGCAGTCTTATGCCATGAATATATCTAGCATAAAAATCTAGACAGGATGTGTGTGTTTGATTTCCAATGATGACAGTGTGCACGCAGTGACCGATGCCGTTTAAGAGGGGACGGGTTATAACAACACACACATGCTGGGCAATTTGTCTTTCAGGCCATATCTGTCACAAAACACTCAAGCATACATGCAAAAGGAAATTAAACATGTGCAACACACACCTGCACCAAGATGGATTCTAAATTCTGATTGGATGAGCCCTGTTTGACGTCTTAAAATAGCTCATATACACACAACTTCAATCATCAATTCAATTCTATATTAATGCAGCCATAAACAACCTTTAATAACTAGTTTCTTTTCATCTTGACATGTATAGGACACGTTCTGCTCGATTTAAATGAAGTGAAGCAGTCTTATGCCATGAATATATCTAGCATGGTATAAATGGTATAGGTAAATCTCTAGCAGTTGACACACACACATTTTTATACCATCCAGCCCAGCTTATACACATGTTCAAAAACTTGCTGACAGCCGGCTTGCAGCTCTCCAGAGACTTGACCCGTAACTTGACTCAGTGGCCTCTTCCATTTCTGTTTAATTGAGTTGAGATGCAATAATGAGAACATGTCCATGAGGTTCACGCTGATGAACACCACACTAAATACCTTGTGTTTGCTTTCCAGATGCTTTATATGAGAGTAGAATGCTGAATCACAAGAATTCTTGGAAGTTTTATATCATAAACCTTAAAGACAACACAAAACATTCAATTTGCAGTCCATTTAAACTGCATAATGAGATATATTTCCAAATTAAATTAAATAATCAGTGAGAATTATCCACTGATTATCCACTTGGATCATTAGGCTAAGACATTATTGGATAAAAATGGTTATTGGGTAATATTATTTCTCCTCGCCCACATGGACTTGGTTACATCCGCAAAAAATGGTTTTAGAGAAAGTCATTACATTTTGATGAAAGATTATGTAAATAAGCATTTTTATTGTATATTTCATTTACAAAAAGCCTGAACGCATTATAAATATAAAATAACAATTGGGTCAATTGTTTATGTCTAAGCCAACTTTCAGATGTATTTTGGTCTTTGACCTACTTATTTCATTCATCTTGTTTCTAACTACACAAATATGTAGAGGTAACATTATGTAAAAACTAATCATTTGCTAAAATAACCTATAAAAATAATTTTAATACCAATGGATTTCAGGTGAAAATAAAATACATTTAATTAAATAATAAAACATTTCATTTTATTTTTTTCATTAAGAAAAAATACATTTGAAATTAAAATACATTTTATTATAAACTATTTATTTTCTATTTTTACCAACTTTCAGGGGTCGTATGGTTCAGCTAAGCCCACATTCCTACAAGATCATCCTTTTCCCTTCCTCTTTCCCTTTCATCTTGACTTCCATCCTTCTGTTCTCAAGTTACGCAATACTGTGAATTGCATTTTAAGACTTGAAGCACAAGCATGAATGTGCATAACAGAGAACGTGGTCTCAAGACAGGAAGATATATGCCATCTGTAATACATCTCTATACGGACATCCACGTGAGGCTACATATGGTCTTCATATCAGTAGCAGTAAACAGGATAGATTTCTAAAGCACCTGTAACGTGAAAGGCGCCCGTATCTGCGTGTGTTTTGTTCTGGCTTTGTAGGAGCAGCTTCTGAAGCCTCTTTCCAATGCAGGCCTCTCGGTATTAAACTGTCAATATGCTTCCTCAACAGGATGCAGCCGTGCTAGAGCAATATTGTGAGGTTTACTGACCCAAACTATTGACAAGCAAAGAGGGAGGCAAAGACAGAGGGAGATGGAGGAAGAGATGTGAAGAAAAAAAAAAGTTTTATTTATTTATTTATGTTCTATTTAATTATTTCCTATTTTTATCAATGTAAAAACATATGTTTCTCTTGAGTAGATCAACAAAAAGTAGACTCTAAAAAGTAGAGTAGTAGAAAATACTGAAGCAATAGGGTTCAAACTTCCAGTTGGCACTGCAGAAATTACAGCTCTTACGGGAAGATTTGAGAGTGTTGGACTGAAAGCTACTGAAGCTTTGCAATACTTAAGGGAAATTATGGTTTTTCTATTTTTCCGGCTTACAGGGGAAATCTGCTGATGGGGCAAAGAGAAGCCACTGGTCACAGACACTGAACCACATTAAAACGCAAGTACATGACCCTAAATTACAGAGAGCCAATATTAGGTCACCGTTAACTTTAATAATTTAGCAGTAATTGCAAATCTACAGCATTGCATTTTCAAAAAAAGAAAGTAAGCACCATTTAACGTCGACTACTGTACGCATTGCACTGTATTTAATTGCCATGTTGGCGGTAATAATCATCATAGGTTACTAACCGCCACCTATAAAAACATCAGATCAGTGAACCTGGGAGGTCCTGGTCTGTCTCTAATAACAAGGGACGAAGCATCATTATTTTCTTTTTCTGTACTGAAATAACATGTTACGAATAATATAATTTGGGTTTAGTTTATTAAATCCAAAGCATCACCAATAGCTAGTCGCTTCTTTATGAATTAAAAGTAAGACTGTCCCAAAAACTTGTAAGCCACGAGTACGCATAGCAGAACATAAATTTATAAAAAACATGCATTAACACACAAAATAAACACAAAAATACACAAACAGTGGGTACAAAAAAAGTAAATTTTTAACTATACTGAATTATTATTATTAAAATGTTTTGATACTGAATGAAATAAGTGCATAAACACTCTAAAAGATAAAAAAAATAAACAAATAATTAAAAAATGAATGAATACTTCTCTCGACTGATCTCATCACCATGCATTTCGGGATTGTTTTTCAGCAAAAACATGCAATTCTGTATAAGACTTTTGCCAAAAGAAGCTTTCTTTGCACCAGGAATGCTTTCTATAAAGTCTTAAAATGTTGCCTAAGTAGGCAGTTCACTAAGGCTGAATTTGCAACAGCATACTTGCATACTATTCTTACTACTACTGCCATATAAAGAATAAAAGATACGGCAGATACAGTATGAAAAATAGTGCTGAATGCTCTTCGAAATTCGGCTTATGGAACGTCAATGGAGGAGGTCAAAGGTTATGAAACTTTAACTTTATATCAAAATCCCTGCTATTTAATTTAAACTGCTCCCTGGAAGCATAAGATGCTGTTGTCACATTTGGTTTGGCTAACTTTTTAAATAGGCTAACTTTTTAAAACAAAAACAGAGTTCACTCTAAAGGTCTTTGTACACTGAGTCCGAAATTCTCGTCCGAAATTTTTGCACATTAAAAAATAAATACGACCTCACGTTGTGTTAATCACGTTTACACACTGCCTTCTGAAACTTTCGTCCATCATAAAAAAAAATTTGGACCAGGTTTGATTTTCTGCGTGTTCACATCCGTAGCAAGCATTTTGATAGGAAAGGATGACGAATACGAAAAAAACGGAAAACGCATATATAAATTTCAGACTCAGTGTGCAATGACCTTAAGAAGTCCTTTTAGCTAGATGTGAAATTTTCAATTAATCTGGCATCTATAAGAAATTTAGAAAAAGTTCCCAAAACACAAACACATGTAACTAAGGTCCTTATTCATATAAACAGCAGAATTGGGGCTAATGAGGGATTTGAACATGCATCCTGTAAGACCGAGTGGTGCTCAGGACAGGCAAGTGTTAAGTGGAAAAGCTGAACTCACTCAAAGAATAAGTGCATTGTGCTCGTGAGCGACAGAAAGAGAGAGATGAAGAAAAAACGAAGGGAGAGACGGATTAATGATGAATCATGGGATCTAGCACACTTTGCCTCACCAGTAAAACCTAAGCTCATTTGATGGGTTAAAGACTCAGGTCTCACATGATAGCCAATGTACTTTGAGAAGAAAAAAAAAAACAGCAGAAAGTGTGTGAAGGGTATGGAGAAGGAAGGGGTCCGATACTCAAGAGGATTACGTCTCATTTCTGGTACACGGCGAAGGGCTCAAGGCAGCCTGACACCACTAGATAAAAGCTATGAGGAGCTAAAGAGTTGAGGCTGGACTCTTATAATACATTAAGACAGAATGGGGGGCCACAGCTGTCATCCGGACGGTTTGGTTGAATTAAAGATGGTTTGAGCTGACATAGAGACCAAACTTTTGAGCCTTCACTACTAATCTCTCAGTAACTTCAAAAGCACATTTAAAATCCAACTTACAGCAAGGTTTTATTTTTCATAATGGCATATGAAGACATCAAGTTACATTTGAACTTGAAATAAATTCAGCTTTTTACAATCTGCAATCGCCCCATACACTTTGTATTCTGTGAATTATGCGTATCCCAAGAGCTAGTTCTTTGTTTTTGAAGACATAAAGGCCTAATTGGAGCCAGTACATGTGTGAAAGTACTGTTTGAAGGCATCTGCTGTACTTTTAACAGTGTGTATAACACATATTTACACCAAAACACCAATATCAAGACTTCTTACAGCTCATATGTGAGTTTCTTTATCTTTTAAACCAAATGCAGAGTTTTGTTGTGAGGGCAGTTGAGATGTAAACAAAAAAAAGATGCAAGATGCATGATTTGTGGGTAGGGATATGCTGGTATCAAATTCTCATGTTGCGATTAATTGCTAATGCTTTTATCACGGTATACGGTATTATCACGATATTGAAATTTAGTTTAAAAAAGTGCTGTCATAATACAGTATAACAGGTTTAATAACTTTTTTCTTATAACAAAAATAACTGAACATTTAAATGCAATAAAACAATACAGAAAAATGTATAAAGTTAAAATTTTACACAGATTAAAGTGCAAAAGCAATATAAAGACCAATAGGTATCACTTTACAATAAGACCTCATTAGTTAACCTTAGTTAATGCATTAACATTCACAATGAGCAATAGCTACATTTGCTACAGAAGTTATTAATCTTTGTTAAAAAAATACTTAAATCTTACATGTTAGCTCTTAAGTCTTTGTTCATGTTAGCTCATTAAATAACACAGCTGCAACTCTCGATTTTAACAACATGTTATTAAATATTGGAATACCTAAGATTAATGAATGTTCAGAAGAATTTTTCATTGGCAGTTTATGTTAACTAATGAATTAACTAATGTTAACTAACGAAGCCCTAATGTAAAGTGTGACCGAACAATAAAGAATCAAAACACTTTCAAACAATATCTAGGGCATGTTGTAGTCCAGATGAAAATGTAAAAAAA
>NW_015625577.1:2017325-2041991 GCF_001515625.1 Sinocyclocheilus rhinocerous
CTTTCATCCAGAGCGTCTCTCACATGTTCCGCCATGCGCTTCTTGTCCGCGCTTGTTTACATCAGAGTGCGCACGCGTCTTTCACGCAGCATACAGCACTGTTGTGCATTATGACCAGTTGATGGGAAAAGTATTCTTAAAACGCATTCAAAATTCTAAATAATTTGTCATATATAATTATTCACGGTATTTAGAAGTGCCCGCGATAACAATATCGTGCATATTCATTACCGTGATATATCGCATTACCGAATACCGGCACAATTCTATTTGTGGGTGGTGTGGATGGAATGTTTCTTGCATTTTTTCTCCTCATCAATCATGAAAACCGCTGACACTGCACTTTTGTCCATTCACGAGTACATCCACAAAGAGGTCTATCCAAGAAACCCAACATAATGTGAATAGAAACCGCTATAGTAGGGAAATCACTTTAGGTCTGTTCCTTCGCCTTTCTCTTGACAAAGTCACGGAAAAAAGCACTTGTCTTGATTTATTGCTGCTTACGGAGACTATTTCTGACAGCCTGTATCTCACGTTTAACTACACACTTAAGGAGGCTGAACGTATGCAACTGCGCTAGCGAGTCCTCAAACAATGTCTCTGTACACAATGGCCAAAAAACAAAATACTCTGTACACAATATCCACAAATACAGAGTTAACTCTGGTTCTCATAGGAAATAGTGCAGTTTTAACCGCTCTTCTTGATCCATGTTCTCAGTTCTCTGGTTTTACATGACACATCAACATTTTTTCAACAGCACTTGACGTTTAATACTGTTTTCTTGCCTTTTGAAACTGTCTGCACCAGACGTTCAGAGAGAAACATTGTTAACCTTATTTTTATTCAACATTCAAAAAGTACAATCTAACACATATACAGCATTTTTCTAATCAGTTTAGAAGTAAACCCAACCTTTGACTAAAATGTTCTCACCTGTAAACATTTATATAATTTTACATTATCAGAGATCATTCCTCCTTAGTTTTTGCAATCTGTCTTGAGCAATCGACATAGCGCTTTTCTTGTTTTCTAAAGCTACACTGTTGTTCAAGATCAAACTCCTTATTAAACAGGCTTTTGAGAAGCAGATGAAATCACAAATTGGCAAGAGCGCTGGGGTACAGCGGTCTGTGAAAACCAACATAAGATTTGGCAAGAGCGTATCGGTGACAAACGAAAAGAGTTGCAGGTACGCTAATAAAAGTCTGTGTGGATATGTTATGACAGGCCAGATATATCTACTGGGAAACAAACGCAATACAAATGATGCAAAACATGTCATAACATCTCAGGAATATGAACTAACTGCAATTTATTGAGACCCTTGAACCTGAATTATGAGCGACTATAACCTGAATATGGTACAAATTAGATATTAAATAGCCCATACAAATGATAAATGAGTATTTACATCAGCTCCTACACGTTTCTCAATCTGTATGGTATGTATTGAAAGTGCATGAGGTGATCTTTACAAACAAAACCACAGTAAACCTAGCAAAACCTGAGCTATCAAACCAAGTATAAACAACTTCCTCTGCGAAAACAACATGACCTCTTGCAACCTTCCGTACAGGAATGTGACTAATGTTCACTTAACTGTAATCAGTGACGTGCAGAATGAAGATGTATGCCACATTTTGTATTAAGGCCTATGCAAGCATATGCCTTTCATAAAGACTTGGGACAACTCCATGAACACCGTGATCCAAGAGTGGGTTCACTCTAGGTTCAGGGAGTCTTGCAGTGTATATAATTCACATGTAAAATAAGGTCAGCGTGAATGGAAATATGGTCCCTGGTGTACTCGAGACACTGTTTGTCTATACTCCCAAAGTTTTGGGAGGTGAAGAGGGAGGTAACTGAAGCCCGGTGCACTTGAAGGGACAGTATCATGAAGATAAATTTAGATTTTAACTAAATAAATAGCCAAGTTTCATCTGTGGTACACGTGCATCCATGACAAGCCTATATATAGGGGAACAAACTTGAATGTTTTTCTCTCTGCTACCTAAAGTTCAGCTATTTTACATTCAAGAGATAGTACTGAAATAGTACTGATAGAAACTACTGTCAATATTTACTTCATATTGTTCCAAATCTGTTTATTTTAAAGAATGTCTCCATTGTTTTTGTCCTTAAACTGATACAATAATGAATATCAATCACTGGACTTCACAGACTTACATTAGCTATATCGACAAAAAAAACTACACACATATATAGAAATTTTTCAAAATGCACTACCATTCAAAAGTTTGGGGTCAGTAACATTTTTGTAAGATGGGGTCAGCATGAATGCATTAAATTCATCAAAAGTGACAGTCAAGACATTTATAATGTTACAAAAGATTTATATTTCAAATAAACACTGTTCTTTTGAACTTTCTATTCATCAAAGAATCCTGAAAAATGCACCATGGTTTCACAACTAAAATAATTTAGCAGCACAACTATTTTCAACATTGATAATAATAAGAAACGTTTCTTGAGCGTTAAATCAGCATATTAGAATTGTTACGGAAAGACCATGTGACACTGAAGACTGAAAATTCAGCTTTGCCATCACAGGAATACATTTTAAAAAGTGACTTTAAATTATAATAATATTTTATAATATTACTGTTTTATAGTATTTTTGATCAAATAAATGTAGACTTGGTGAGGATAAGGGACTTCTTTCAAAAACATTAAAACATCTTACTGACCGCAAACTTTTAAATGGTAGTGTATATGGTTTTATGTTCCACAGAAGAAAGTCATACAGGTTTAGAACAAGATGAGGTTGAGTATAACAGCGTGAACTGCTTAAAGAAACAGTAGAGAAACACAATTTCAGAAGTAGCTTAAATTTAAGGATAGTCAAACCAATGTGTGATCATGCGTGAAACCACACAGTCATAAAACTTCGGTGGTGATGCCGAAAATTACACCATAGTTCTAGTATACTGTAAAGACAGGATTAGCTTATAATTACAGCTGACTGACCAGACTTTGAACTTCAGTATTCTTATTGGCTGTGCATGCGAAGAGGGGCTCCAGATGTCCTCGACTTCATTGATTCTCCAGATGTTATGTATAGAATGGATAATGGATTCGCTGGCCCTGAACATAAGTTTTCAGTATTTACAGTAAAAGGCATTTAAGGGTAAGAAAACATTGACCTCACGCAACCATTCCAAGTGATGGGTTTTAGTCAAAAATCTTCAATAAAACAATGAATATTTAGCACCAACTTAGAAAATCTTACACTTGCTAGCTGTACCATGGTGTGCACCAATTCATATTTCTGTTGTATGTGAACTGAATGTTAAAGCAAGACCCTTTGAAGCCAACTCTCAAGCAAAAGTATGCCAGTGACTGTTTAAGAGAACAAAAAGTCCTCTGTCTTTCTTCAAACACTGGGAAACGGCCTTGAGAACTAGCTGATATCTACTGTAGCATTACACCAAATTCTTCTCATGCTCTCTACAATGCCTGCATTTTCTTTCATATCTCTGTGTTCTTCTCACACACACACAAACACAACCTATTCATTTGCTAATTGCTGACTCTCCTAGTAGAGCGCTGTGAACTCATGGCAAACTGCCCAGTGTAGTTGTAATACTAAGGATTCTTCATTTTATTACATTGTAATAAGCAAAAAGTGCTGCTGTGATCTTTAGGAGCCATTTCGAACCAATCTGACCCTTAATCTCCTGGGGTCGACAGTTCCGCCAGCGGAACTTTTTGCAGATTTGAATGATGACCGCGAAAATAACTAAAATGCTCCTTCATACTTGACCGTACATATAAGAGTAATACAGCATTTAAATCTGTAAAGGGTTTACTTTTATTTGTGTACACTCACAATATCAACAAAACATTGTGCTTTTGCAAAATAAAGAAAATAAACAGGGTGTGCTTTTAGCCGTCTCACCCTCCGCGCATATCTGTTTGAAACACGTCACTAAAATGAACTGAAACTCAGCGAATATTTGACACACACACATGAGAGATATATCTATAGAAAGCTTAACATGTCTACTTTAAACGAATCACAGCATTATTCATGATCATTCACGCCTCCTCGCATATACCTTTTCTACACAAAAAGTGTCTTAGAAAATTTTAATCAATATATTGTTTTCTGTGAATGAGTGAGTAAGATGATTTTCACATACTTTTGAAGCAAAAACTCTAGACTTCAAGATCAGTTCTCAAAAGTCTTGTGATCAAATGTTCTGTATGTGTTTTATGGCCTTATTTCAGTGACTTTAAAATTGTAGTTTTTCATTAAGCACGCATAAACGTTGTTTTCTCAAAAACACAATCACGTACATACATGCTGCTCACATATTATTGTAGCCCAGTTTGTGCTGATTACAGTGTTATTAAACTTTAGACATTCAAATGTGTGTAAGCAACTGAAAAAAGCACAAATGTCAGGGCATGTCAAAACTTTTCCAGGCCCCAAAACACCCTCGGACCCCAGAGGGTTAAACATGACCTTTGTTTGTCTAATCCAATGCATTCTGATTGATTCTCCATGAATGCTCAAGGATAAATCTGAGCTAAGCTCAACCAGAGAAAATAATTTCAAACTGTCTCTCAGTTTGCAAAAACAAATAACAAAATGTGGTGACAGTTACGTGCTTACAATGGAAGCCTATGGGGCAAATGTACAATAGCCACAAAGGCTTCCATTGTGGATTGTGGATTTCTGTCAGCACGTTGTTTTGTTTGTTTTTACAAACTGAGGGATTATTTACTGTTCACTCCAAATAAATGCATTCAGTGTGCAACAATCAAATATGCATTTGATCCTCAGATCATTTATAAAAACCATAATAGTTCCTGACACAAGAAAACTTTAAAAAAAAGCTTTCTTTCAATGATCATCACATGCAGGAATGTGCATTGCACACTAGTTTTTGTTGTACGAATGTTAGAAACTAGTTTTACCTTCCAAATGCTCTTTTATTTCATATTTTGTCTCTGAAATGCAGCAAACATTACACTAGCAGTGTAAGGCCCGTTAAACAATCAGTGCCAAAGAGAAGCTTATCCCAAACAATACAATATTCATTCCTGAAATGTTTTAGTAACCATTTTGTAATGTCATTAATCTGTGTTCTGAGAAACAGCAGTGAAACCCTAAAATCGCAATACATTTTGGAAGTGTGAAAGCGTTTCATGCAATTTAAATCTCAAATGTGAGGATTATCTTTGAAGAACTAATTAAAATGCCTGAGGAAAGACCTTGATTTGAAGTCAGTTAGAAATATAAAAAAAAAACAACGGAGATTAAGTCCGGGTATCAAACTACAAGAGAATGTTGAACGACTTCCCAAAGTGGGACTTGCACTGAAAATGGGTGATACTTGTCAAAATAACTGACAAATAAAGATTAACATCAGAATGCGACACTTAGAAGGTAAAATACTACAAAATGCTTGTATAGTGGTGTGGTTTCTTATATGTGTGTATGTCTAAACATGAAGTTAGAAAAGTTTATTCAACTAGTGAAACAAGAGTCTGCTCAAGTGTCTCACATCTGTGGTATTTTCTTGTGTGCTTATGGGACTCCTGGGAAATCTTTGGATGTAATGTAGCCTAATGTCGGTTTGAGGAGACTAACAACTGTGTTACATCAACCAGCAGGAGGAGGCAGGTGAAATTTAATCCAATCAGTCTGGTTCATTTTGTGTGTTTTTGAAACAAGAGTAAACTTAAGCATTTCTCAAAAGTTCAACAGGGACAAAGAAACTACAGGGTAACATCCAGACGCAACATGATGAAGTGATACAAGCTCTTTCTTCAGTTTAAATCTGAGTTGTTTCCCAACCAGCTGTGGCCAAAACAAGTGACAAGGACAATCGTATGAGAGATAAACAAAAACAGAAACAGCTAAAAATGTGAATGCCTACAGGTTTTGTGACATCAGCAGTGTGTTGCTGTGGTAATCTGTCAACAGTTGCCAGGGCGATGTGTCGTCATGCAGAGGGAACATTAACAGGTCTGCCCAAACCAGTGAACCATGATGATGAACCCATACAAAAGCACCTTTTTTGCAATTACTTCAATAAAGAATGCAGATTCCAAGAATTCCTCTAAGTGAATGCATATAATCTTGATGGACATGCAACAGAGTAATTTAACCCTATAAACCCTATAAATAATAAATGTCCATTTATCACAATTAATAGATTTTCTGAATAAAAGTTGCAAATTAAACCCATACTTGCACAGTCCCTAAATGTCTAGAGCATTAAATTAAGGCTGTCAATGACTAAAAACATTAATATAATTAATTTTGTGGTACATTAGTTAATTAACCAATATGACCATTAAAAACACTGAAAGCCCTTACATTTAAGTTCATGCATGACTGTGTTGTTGTTGTTGTTTTTCATCATTTTATTACTAAAAAATAATTATTGCACTAAAATAGAACATTAAACAGACAACTGTAAGTGATTTTTTTTATTATTTTGGTACAGTTAGATTTTTCATGCTTTTTATTTATTAAAAAAAAAATTTAGTTCAAAAGAACAGAATTTATTTGAAATATAATTTTTGTAATATTATAAATGTCTTTACTGTCACTTTTGATCAATGTAATGCCTCCTTGCTGACTAAAATTATGAATTTCTTTAAAAAAACAAAAAACAAATCTTCCAACCTCAACATTTTTAACAGTAGTATATATACATAAACAGCGCACAAAGGTAATCCATCTTTAAAAAGCAATAAACACCAATCAACCACCCCTCATGTATGTGAATTGTTGTGTAATCATCTAATAAGCATGTGTTGGGTAACATTTGTGAGCTATTTCTGTACTAATGTTGTTTAGCAACGCCTTACCTGACAGCCTTGCATATTTGGTTGCTCTTACTGCAGGGTTTGTGGTGAGATGAGTGGGTTTAATTGTCAGGTAATCTATGGTTACCGCATTCCACCGAGATGAATGCAACACTCTGGAAACCAAGCAAGCCATTATTCTCAGGTCAGAAGAACTCTTTAGGGCTCCATTCTCACACATAGAGCTCTAGAAAGTGTGTGGTTGTGTTGAGTGGGAGACAGGGTATTTGAAAGAGCAAGCGAGGAATGAAAGAAGAGAAAGAGCAAGATCTGAAAAACATCATCTATATTGCAAATACGTCAACATGTCTACCAGGCAAATCAGCTCTTTTAATTAATAAAACAACTTCAGAGCCTGCATTGTGCGTGTGTGAATAATTGGTGTGATCAGAAACCTTGGGGGCTGTTAAATAATCATGACATTACTAAATCAAAGGCTCAAAGAAACCATATAGAAGTAACCGCACCAGTCCAAATCACAAGTCCCATTTGTTTTCAATCACATAAGTCAACTTTCCTTTCATTACATTTACACTTAGCTTTTGGGGTTGGCAGCGGCTGATTAATCTACCACATTAAAACCAGAACAAACACCCCGCTTCCGAGCTTGCTTCCAGCGGGCTCTGACAGTTTCCCGGGCCAACAAATTAGGGATGGATGGCGTGTGTGCAGAAATCCTGTTAGGCTCTCTGTTGATGGCTTGAGACTTTGTGACAGCGGAGACAATGGCTCTGCTCTCCGCACCAGGGTCATTTTCATCAATTAGCCCACATAGTGCTCAAAGGCTAATCCAATAGCCAGCCAAAAGTGTTCTCACGGTTACAGGGGGCTGTCTGAATTAGCCCGGTGGGCCGGCGGCCCAGGAGACGCAGACACACAATGCAGTCTTCAAAATGAGAGAAGAAATGAGATTTGGACAGAAAGAGAGAGCGCTGGCGAGGAAATATACGATGGATACGAAAAGTATTTGGGCAATAGGGCTGTAACTGGATTATGCATATTTTAGAAATGTATATTTTATATATTTATCTTTATATTACTTATAATGGAAGGACATTCATGCATTTTTAAATGTGGTTTAAAGGAGTAGTTCACTTCCAAAACAAAAATTTCCTGATAACAAAAATGTACTCACCTCCATGTCATCCAAGATGTTAATGTCTTCCTTTTCGCAAAGAAATTAAGTTTTTTGAGGAAAACATTCCAGGAATTTTCTCCATATAATGGACTTCGATGGTGGTCAACGGGTTGAAGGTCCAAACTGCAGTTTCAATGCAGCTTCAAAGGGCTCTACACAAACCCAGCTGAGGAATAAGGGTATTGTCTAGTGAAACAATCTTTCATTTTCTTAAAATAATAAAAATGTTGATATTTTTTACCCACAAATGCTCATCTTGCACCAGCTCTGTGATACGCATGCGCGTCTTTACGCATTACGTAATCACGTTGGAAAAGTCACAGGCGGTTAGTTCTTTGTCTGTGTAGTTTGGTTAACCCTTTGGGGTCGACAAACGCGGATACGCGTTTTGTGGCATTTTCTCCTGATAACGCCGAAATGAACTTAAATTACACTTTCAGTTTTGATCGTACAGATAAGAGCAATACATCAATCGAATCTGTAAAGGGTCTACTTTTATTTTTATACACTCATAATAACAACAAAACGCTGTGCTTTTGTAGAATAAAGAAAATAAACAGGGTGCATTCTCTGCCATCTCTGTCTCTGTCACCTCTCTTCACAGACACATAAATAAAACAACCCGAATCTCAGCGAATACTTGCCTCAAAGATAAACTTAGCCATTAAAATGTTTATTAGCAACTGAAAAAAGCACAAATGTCAGGACATGTCAAAACTTCTCCAGGGCCCAAAACACCCTCGGACCCCAGAGGGTTAAAAAAGGTAGGGTAGGACGAAAAAATCCATCATATTTTCTCCTCCAACTTCAAAATCGTCTGACATCATTGTTTTACATTTTTTGTAAAGGGCGTTTGACTTTCTTTACATAATGCGAGACGTCGAGCTAGTGCAAGACAAGCGTTTGTGGTAAAAAAGTACATAAATTTGTATTTTCGTAGAAAATGACAGATCGTTTCGCTAGATATTACCCTTATTCCTCGGCTGGGATTGTGTAGAGTCCTTTGAAGCTGCACTGAAACTGCAATTTGGACCTTCAACCTGTTATTCACCATTGAAGTCCACTGTATGGAGAAAAATCCTGGAATGTTATCCTCAAAAGCCTTAATTTCTTTTCGACTGAAGAAAGAAAGACATAAACATCTTGGATGACATGCGGGTGAGTAAATGATCAGGAAACTCTCAATCTGGAAGTGAACTTCTCCTCTAAGTGTCCAAATAATTTTTGGGCTGAGAGAGAAAAAAGAGCTTCAGTATGACTCACACAAACCACTCTTGGTTTCTATAACACAAAGATTATGTAGAGGTTAGCCAGGGTCAGGCTGACGTTTGCCACCAAGGCAATAACTCATCTGCATAGTAAATATAAAACATTGAACGAAATGGTTGAAAATGATGGAACACCAAAATCTGCCAATGAAAATGATGCTTCAATGTCTACAACTTTAGAAACAAGCAACCAGTCACCATGAATGTCCCAATTGTCCAATTTTGGCCGGGTAACGAGAGACTATTTACAAAGGCTGTGAAAACAGAAGATAACTTTTGGGGTAAAGCCTACTTTTTTTGGAAAGACATGAGGTAAAACACTGAGTCACTATGTTGTATCAGTCAGACTGGGCCAATAGCACTACTTCACCTAGCATGAGCAATAAATACATTTACAATCAAAACAATTATAGGAGATTCTAGATTTAAACCTTCTGTTAGCATTTGGCTAAATATCACAGACAACCTAAGAGAGCTAGGATATCATGTAACTTTCAATTAATTGATCATTGATTTACAAAACCTCTCCAGATTGGAGCAATGCTAAGTGTTGATGGAAATCCTGCTAAAAACTAGCATCACTGCTAAAGCTGGCATTTCAGTGTGATGGCACTCCCGAATTCGTGCAAAGGGATAGATAGATCCGCCCATCTGGACCACAATATTCAGGCAGCTGGGTCCGATTGCATGATTGCCAAGCTAACAACAATGCTAACTGGCAGCCACAACCACACGATTCCTTCCAGTGACTGTATAATTTGTGTTACTCAACAAGTGTCATGGCATTCAAGCCAGGTGCTTCGTTTCCAAAGGCCGCACAATGAGGTTCGACTTGGGCGAGTAGATGAATTAGATTCCGTGATTTATTAACAAAGCAAAAATATATGCAGATTTGGCAGTCGACATGCAAAGCTCAAAGGATTTTGTTTGAGCACAAACAAGGCCAAATCAGTGAGCTGAGAAATTGCCTCAGTCTGTTATTTTAGAAATCTAATTCATTACTGTTACTTGGAATTGATGCTCTTATTTATTTCTCTGCAGACATCTACAGAAGGTATTTCATTCAAAACTTTTATTTGATTTCAAAGAACATCCAGATTGTGACATTCACTGAACAATATGTAAGTAGTTAACATCAGTGGTTGCTAAAAACACCCAGAACAACTTAGGGTGTTGCTATGTGGCTGCAAGTGCGGTTAGGGTTGTTGTTAGGGTTTTTTTTTGTGGTTGCTAATGTGTTTTTAAAAAGTTGTTATTCGGTTGCAAAAGTGTTTGGAGTGGTTGCTAGGGTATTTCTATTCGGTCACTAAGACTATCTGAATGTTTTTAGAAACTTTCTATGTGATTGTACAAGTGTTCACAGGTTGCCAGGGTGTTGCTATGAGGTGGCTAAGGTTCTGAATGTGTTTGAAAATTGCCAAGTTGTTGAAAAAGTGTTTGGGTGTTTGTTGTTGTATGTGGTGTATGTGGCTAAGGTGTTCCGATTGTTTTTAGCAAGCTGCAATACAGTTAAAAAAGCTTTATGGTAGTTGCTAGGGCATGTGGTTGCTAAAGTGTTCTGAATGTTTTTTTTAAATTTTTTTAAAGATGTATTTTTGGCATTTTTGCCTTTATTATCATAGGCCAGATCAGAGCTGACAGGAAGCAAAGTGGGAGAGAGGGGGGGGGGATTGGGAAAGGTCCTCGAGTCAGGATTCAAACTTGGGACGCCCATAGCGCAATGACGCTGTATGTCGGCCTGCTGGCCCCAAGGCTATCGGCGCCGATGTGTTCTGAATGTTTTTAAAAGTTGCTACAATGTTTAAAAAAAAGGGTTCTGGGTAATTAACAGTGTACTGTTATGTGGCTGCACAAGTAATCCTTCGCAAAAACTCGCCCTCCTTAGATACTGTTGCTATATCCGACAAGCCATGCCACACTCATGCCATACATCATGTTCTCACGCAGTGAAAAATACATTGCGAAGCAAAGAGGAAACTGACAACACACCGACAGACAAGGCAGAGCAGGTTACTTCTGGTATGAATCAAGGTCTCAGCTTTCACATTTTTCAAGAAATTCAAACAATAAATACCATTTTGTGGCTCTATAATGTGTTGTGACAGATCACCGTAGTGCCTCAGTTCAAGCGCCATGTGAACCAATCCTCTTATTTACTTGAAGCATGAAATAAACATTAATGAACATCAGACCGTATTTAATTTCAACCACGGAAAGACATCAGTACACAAAATGTTTCAAGTTTAAGTCCACCGAAGTTAATCTACTCTCCGGTCTAATTTGTTTGTCGGACAAAATGGAGGATTTGGTGTTATGATTGGTCAGATAGCCTGTCAATCAAGCTCTTGGCGAAGGGTCAAGAGGGGGGTTGCTAGGGCATTGGTATTCGGAGCATTGGAGTTTTTTTTTTTTGTTTTCTAGAAAGTGTGCAGGGTAGGGCATTGCAACTACATGTTGTCACTAAGGTGTCCTGAACGTTTTTAAAAAGTTATTATGCATTTGCAAAAATGTCCTGGGTGCTTGCTAGGGCAATGTAATATGGCTGATAGGGCATTCTGGTTGCTTCTAAAGTCTAAAGCAGCATGAATTGAAGTATCATTCATGTCTGTAGCACTGCACTGTGAGAGAATTGCATGCTGAAAAGCAATTAATTAGATCAATTAGCCTATATATTTAAATTTTTATTCAAATATGAACATTAGTAATAGTGATGCCAATACCAATGAATAATGGTGCACTGGGTAAAAGGTGAAGCCATGACGAAGTGAATGAAGATTTGTGAGGTCAACTACAATGTACTAGAACGAATAAAGCAGCAGAAGTCAAAGACTCACAGATAAGGCTGGACGCTATTGCAGCGGCTGCCCTAAAACACCTCCCACACACACATACACGCACTTCATCAGTCTGGTGTATCCTGAAGATACCAGCTGAATAATTTGTAAACACGCTGAGAGAAAGCAGAAACAAGACATTTGCGAAAGTAGCTAGATAGCAAGGTAATTAGAAACATACATGATTTACTGTTTTAAATAAATTTTTTCCAGTTCCAAATGAATTTTTATTTTGTAATCCCTAGTTCAGTCTGGGTCATGAGAAGCCCTCTGTGTGGCTCTTAACCGAAGTGTTTGAGAAAGACGGACGCAACTGCCAAGCGGTGCAAGTGAAAAGATTAAAATCAGCAGAATCGGAGCCTTGCGGAGCGCCTCCAACGTATCGCTGGATTTGGACACGATTTGTAGGAATGTGAGGAAGCTAAAAGACTAACTGAACCTGTCGGACAATCTTAGAAAAATATTGTTCCCCGGTCTAGTCAGACCACAACAGGCAACTGGACTAACTCACTCTGACATTCACCTCTTATATCCCCGTCCATCCGCTACCCCTGCCAGACCAGAATTTGAACCTGTGGGATGATGACTGGGGGGGTGATAGTTGTGGGTCACAGACATCCCTCCTCTCAGTTTCAATCCTCCGGGAGTTGCGCTCTCCTAGCATTTCATAAACAAGCTCAAGAAGTGTGATTCAGTATGTGGGGGTTGGGAGTTGAACGACACCCCAGATGAATGAAGACCAAGCATGGAAGGGCAGAGCAGTTCTCAAGACCCAGCGACCCGAGCGTCTGAAACCCAACAACAATCTCTCTTTGTTAGGCATGAAATGTGGAGAAAATTCAAACAACTTCAATCTATACACTCAAGCTGTTGACTGATATGTTAGCACACTTGCTAACACACTAATTTGTAAGCGTATTAGCAAAGGTGTGAGTGAAGTGTGTGTGTATGCGTGTCGGGATGTGTGAAGCCGACCAAATGTACCGCTGTGTGTGGTCATATCACACACTCTCGGCTTCGACATGTGCGCCTTTGTTTGGGTGTGGCAAATGATCTGCACTACATAATAACGCACACATCTCACCAGGCTTAGCTCAGACGACCAGACGCAACTGCATGAGCAGGCCAAGCTCTGCATGATGAGATGAATATTAAAAATCTGAGCTGAGGGGAAGACACATGCTCGCTGGGGGAGTAAGAGTCAGGACAGCTGGCCTCGGAAGCACCCTCTGGACGCCTCAGACTGTGTTGCTGTGGAATCGCAGAGAGTTATGCTAACCTTTCCCCTGGACAAACAAAATGAAAAAGTGGTTGATGTTCTTGAATGTTCCAACTGTTTTTTTTTTGTTTTTTTTTACAACAAATCGGGTTCAAAACCACACCAGACCACATTAAATTTCATTGTATGGAAAGAATATTGCTTTATTTGCTTATTTAAAAAAAGTCAACTTACTGGCAACATAAAACATACTGACTAGCTAAATTCTGGCAACACACTGGCAACTACCCAGGATACTTCAAGTCAGCATGTAATGAAGCATTGTATAGATCTTACTGTGAACTATTCATTCGTATGTATGATTTATTCCTAAAAAGATTCTTTGACCTCATAATTCTAGGGCTGTGCAAATAATCAAATGCGATTTTCATGCACATCTCATCAGTAAAGATGCGCATGAAAGCTCTTCTGTGATTAGTAGTAAATATCCAGCAGAACCAGCTTTACTGACGAGATGCGCATGAAAAATCGCATTTGATTATTTGCCCAGCCCTACATAATTCTTAATCAAACTGTCATAACTCAATTGGTGAAAAATGACAGACTTTGCTCCGGTGACATATGCTTGAAATCATTTAGTCATGAAGTCATTTAGTCCATTTAAACCCCATCCCTCCACAATTGACGAAGCTTGCATTCATTTTTTGATTTCTCAAAACCCAATCAACAACCTATGTATAGAACCAAGTCCCTGCCCTTATGGTGTGTGTGATAAGCTCTTCGCTGATTGGCTTGCGCGACAACGCATCATACAAATTTTCCTATCAAGCTGAAATTTTTCAACTTGTGCAGAAAACGCATTTGAGGCATATATCTTGCGTTCGGGGCAATCCCGTCGTCCAATTCGTGTCACCTGGTGCGAATTCGCTTCTTTGCATTGACTTTGTATGCAAAAGTCGATCAAACACTGAGTTTTTTTTTTTAAACGTTCAGACAAGTATGATCACTAAACCTTTTACATTTTAAACAAAGCTTGTCAATGTAACATCCTTACAAATTACAGTTACATGAACTGCAATTCTACTTCCTGTCAGCTACCTCAATTCAACTTCAGCTGGAATGTAGAAGCAATTCTTGATTGTGTTTTGAATGGCACACAACTCTGCGCTGTTACATGAAACGTGTGATCGTTTGGCTTTTGAGAAAGCTAAAAACTTATGCATTCACCACTGCAAAACCTGACCCTTTTCTGAAGAAAGTTAACTGCTTCCATTGAAGAATTTTGCACTTCCTTCATCCATAATTGCTTATGACAACAGAACCACTCAAAGCTGGATGAAAGTGTCGTTCTTGATGTTGTACGATCTGGAAAGTTCTTAAAGTTTCGAGTATCACCCTGGTCAGTATGAGAAATGGTATAAAGGCGAGTTTCACTCCATACAGGGGTGTGGGAGGACAAAGATATTATGAACCAGAGAGAGATTTTTGTGGTACACATTAGTGTCATCTGACATGATGTCTGTCATTTCGAGGTTGAGGCCTTTAGTGAAGGATATTAACCTCTGGCACTGCCTGGCTTTCCCCAGGAGATATGTAATAAGGAAGGGGAAATCTGTGCACCATCTCTAGTTTCAGTGCCAGGCAGCTGGGTTTCTGACATGGGTCTATTCCCTCCAACTAATCACAGAGGGCCATCTCTGGCCTATTGACTCCCAGAGCTTTGGCGAGAAGAGCCCTTGCATGCTTGTTCTGCCCGACTCATTTTGGGCGGCTTTGCGAAGAGACTCTTAATTTCCTCCCTAGTGCACAACTAAGAGCAGACATCCAGTAGCCCACAAACCCCAGGGGCAGGACTGCACTAAACTTACCCTTTTTTCCTTGACGAGAAACGTTCTAATGGCTCACATCGGATGTCTTTTTTGTGTGTCTCAGACAGATATTAAGTTCAGAGATGGGCGTTTTATCTTCACGCAAGACCTGCTAATATTACTTTGGATCCTGGTGCTTTAGGTCTTTTGGGCAAAGCGGATATGGTTGTCTCACATCTTTTTGATAGCTACAGGCTATCTTAAACTTCCATAGTCCTTTGTGGCATTAGTTTTGACCCAAATAAATTCAAACTATAAGAAACAGAACTTTCTTCTTCTGTTTTTTCTCCATTGGAATTTCCATGTTAATGCACTGCCTTTGATTTCAGTTATTATGTTTCATTTTAAACCTGTTGTTTCTATAAGACATCATTGAAAACATCCACGTCTAAGATCATTTTATTGAGAATAAAAATGTAAAAACAGGGTAATTAAATATGTTTGGCACATATAGTATAATATATCATGGATACATGATATATCAGTACCATATCAGTACCATATCAGCCAATATTAGAGATTTTTTGCATGCTCATTTCTATATATATTGCTTCTCATTTTTACATTTAGATTGCATTTGCCATCATCTTTAGTATTTTATTTATTTTTATTTGTCCTTTATTTAACCAGGTAAAACTTTCTGAGATTAAAAATCTCTTTTACAGAAGTGACCTGGCCAAGATGCAGCACTACATTTCATAAGAAGAACACTAAAACAATGTGTTGACAACAATTAAAAAACATTTACAAATGAATTCTTCCTTTAACAGCTCATTAATCAAATATTTAAAATTGTTCATTGACACTAAGGTCTGCAACTTCAAGTTGTGTTGTAAAAAGTTCCAATCATTGGGCGCTGCAAACTGAAAAGCTTGTTTTCCAAGTTCAGTTTGTACAAATGGAACTGAAAGAATGTACAAGTCCTGTGAGTGCAGAGAATAAGCTCCAGGAGCTTTAGGCTGGGTGAGGGAACAAAGATATGGAGGCAGTAACCCCAAGATGGCTTTATAAATAAACATGTACCAGTGATTACGTCTGCGTGTTGATAATGACGTTCAACCAACTCTATTATACAAATCAAAATGATGGGTACTAACGTTACAATTTAATATAAATCTGAGCGCACCATGATACAGAGTGTCCAGAAAACCTAAAAGTTTAGTAGACGCCGATTTATACAGAATGTCTCCATAATCAAGGGCTGGCATAAATGTGTCAGAAACCAATCTTCTTCTTGCCTCGGATGAAAAGCAGGGTTTATTTCTGTAATAGAACCCAAGCTTTACCTTTAGTTTTGTCCTTAGTTGATTAATATGGGATTTAAAAGATAAGGAGTCATCAAGCATAAAACCGAGATATTTATATTCTGTCACTACATCAATTATAGTACCCTGTGAGGTTTTGAGTGATGGTTGATTTGCCACTTGTTTCTTTGATCTTGAAAATAACATGGCTTTAGTTTTAGTCACATTCACAGTCAGTTTTAGGCCACAAAGCCTTTGTTGCACAACATCAAAAGCACTCTGGAGTAAAGACACAGCTTGGTGTAATTTAGGTGCGCTACAATAAATCACAGTGTCATCAGCATAAAAATGAAAATTAACATGACCAATATTAAAATCAAGATTATTAATATAAATAATAAAAAGCAGAGGGACCAAAACAGATCCCTGTGCAATGGTGCAGATGAATGGCCTTCCATTTGCACACATTGTGTCCTACCCACTAAATAGCATCATCTAATGCTCATTTAAAGTTATTCCTAAAAAAAAACACTAATAATTAATTACATTTATATTGTGTTTATGCATTTAGCAGACTCTTTTATCCAAAGCCACTTATCCAAAAACAATTAGTCAGAGTCAGCAATATTCATAATACACCATACATTTCCAGGCCTATTAGACAACTAAAATAGGAAGCAAGCTAGAGATAAGAAGAAATGCAGAGAAGAAATAGAAGTTGTATACAATCATACTACTATTACTGCATATAATTTATTTGTATTAATTATTCATATTAATAGGAATATTAATTGAACAATTCCTAAATGAATATAATTTAAAAATATGTATAAGTGAATATATGAAATGTTATTATCATCCATTTATCTTTTATCATCCAGAACATGACAATAATTATTGGCTTACTGGTATCTGCCAAAATGTTTATACCATTCTATGTGTATATTATAATAATTATGAGTCTATATTTTAGCAATTACTGCTTGGAGACACTAGGTCAAAAAATCTGAGAGTACTACTGAGCAGCAATACTGAACAGGCTCTCTAAATAATAAGGATCCCATCTTTGATCTTCTGTATGCCATTCATCACATCCTGCACCTATTCACACTGTTTTCTCAGGAGCCGCTGCAATTCGTGGGCAATTTAAATCGACTTTAACAAACAGAGCATGGTGACAGTCTGTCCAACATGAAAAGGCCGACCCAATCAACTCCACGCACAGTGCTTGACAAAATTAGCCTCATTACCCTCACAAGTCATTGTTTTCTTAAGAATAATGAGCAGACAGTTACTGCTGACCAGAGGTTCCATGTCGCATTAAAGAGGTCGAGTTCGTCTTTAAAATAAACACGCCGCATTTACAAATCCAGACCTGCATCAGCTTCATCCTAAAGCAATTACATGCAAATGGCAAAGCTGAGTTGGTGTTTTTCCATTTTAAAAGATCATCTATTTCTCCCCACGTTTACACTTAACATCCTCCCCCTATCCATTCACTTTTTTTCACTATTCCATGGGCAGATGACAGTTTCTGATGAATTGGACTGTGGTTGGATGAAGCAGGCTCACAGAAAGATTGCTACCAGATGAAGGGTCTTAACTTCTGCCTGGAGATAAAGTCATCGGCCCCCTGCTTTCCTTCAAGAGATGGTACACTCGACTCTCAAATATCAAAATGAATGGTGTCCCGAGTCAGAACTGAGGGCTCGCTTTGGTAATGAAATATTTAGGCAAACAAAACCCCCATTTTGGTAAAGCCACGTCTAGTCCTCAAACTCAGCAGGCTTCCAGGGAAACACATTATGCGGTGGCATTTACTGCATATACCCGACAGGAATAGTACGCTAAATATTCATAAAGCTCATTCAAGAATTTGCAGTAATGAAAAGGACTGCCATCCTGCGGCTTGAGAGGTTTTTTAGGAAGGTGTTAAGGAGAAAACAGAAAGAGACTGAAAACAGTTCACTGTTTGAGTTGGAGAAGTCAATAAGAAAGGTGGCAGAAGACTGAAGATGGTGACAGATATTCCAGAACAAGACCAACAGTGTAAGAGAGGATAGCAGCCAGGGGTTATAAAGTAAAATGAAGTAAGTGCCTGAAACAACCAAAACTATCCACATTAATCAAATGACCTACAGAGAACAAAAACACACCAAATGGAACAAAGACACAGAAAGGCAGATACTCCTAACCATTATCTACGACTACGATCTGTGATTAACTAAAGAAGAAATCCATCTATAATTTTCAGATCAGATCTGAAAGAATAAATTTGCAAGCACAAAAAAGTAAAAACGCCAACACAGAGCTATGATGTTCGGTTACTTATTGATGTTTAGCTTATGAAACAAAGAGCAATATCACTTTGATAACAGTCGGGTATGCAATACCAGGAATAAATTATCAATGGGGTTAAGTAGCAAGCATTAGTGCACATTAACACGCTAAATGTAGGCCTATGTGTGTTTATAAATATATGTAAATGTGTGTGTGTGTGTTTTTTTTTTTTCTGCTTCCCTTATATTTCAGAAAAAAAGTTGAAAATTTTTTTGTTTTACAAACAGAAAACCAGCAGCCCCTCTTTAAACACATACAGACAATCAAAAGAAGCAGTGTCAAGAAGACATACGGAGAGAAATGAAATATTGCCCATAAAGAGCTAACAGAATCCAGATGTTCCTCTGTAAAGAGGAGAGAAAAAATGGCATACAGTCTCCTTAATCCACTTAAAATCTAAAATTTCCAACTGTTACGAAAATATTTTTCCTTTAAATGCATTCCATATGAGGATGTATATACAGTTCTGTTGCATTTCCCTGCTGCATTGAAGTTAATTGCAAATTCACTAATGCTACCTGGCATGTCCTAATGGAGTAAATAAGCAACTCAAGTCACTCAAATCTAAGTGAAAGAGTCTTTTCTACTCATACACAAAAACCTTTCTTTTCTGATTGAAAGCTTATCTAATGTGACGTTTTCCTGAATGCAAATCAAACGATGCTTTCCTTCAGCTGTTTCCTATGAGAAGAACCTAAAGAAGCAATGTTGTAAGTGATGAAGTCATCAGCTAAAGGGTCACCGCATCCCCCCAGGGTTGTGTCAGGTGGAACAGGCCCCTCAGTACAGAAACCAATGCTACGGTGGATCATTTTCTGCTTAAATGTCAGAGTCATGAGTATCAGTCTGACTCATTTTATCCGTTCGCAGTCTGCTGGGTCAGTGTCAAGAACCGTAGAGACTCTTTAATCAAATGTTGGACCGTTCCTCTGTGACGTCTCTCTGAAAACTGGGTTAGGAAGACTTTCTGCTCGGCTTTGCTGCTATCTTAGCCTTTTGCAGAATGGATACGACACCCTTAAAAATAAAGGTACTTTATTGGCATCTATGGTTCCATGAAGATCCTTTTACATATGGAAACTTTCGGCTTCATAAAAGGTTCTTTATAGTGGAAAAATGTTCTTTAGATTATTGAAATGTACTTATAACTAAAAAAAATGGTTCTTTAAAAAGAAATATTGACTTTGGAGAACCCAAATTGGTTCTTCTGTATCATCACTGCAATTTTTAAGAGTCATATGACAAAAGGGGCTTTTGCACTAGAGGAAATTTTTCATAGTTCCTAGAACTATTGGTGAAAGGAACGGTTTTAGTTCTAGGAACTCTGTTTGGGGGAAATAAATTAGCTCCTACTTCAGAGTAGGGTCTAAAACTAGAGATGCACTGATTTCAATTTTCTTGGTCGATTCCGATTTCCTGGAAGTGTGACCTGCCGATACCGATTTTTGTCGATTCCGATTTTCTTTCTAAGAACTATAATTGACGGCATATACAAACATTACAATTCCCCCAATCTGGAATAATTTACAGATTTTCTCTCACTTAAACAACTCTCAAAATAAAGTGCTCTGTGACTGGAAAGAGGAAGAAATAGTTCACTTAAAATTAGTTGCTGTATATAACAAAACAGATGTCATTTCCCACTATGTTTATAAATGGTCATTTTTTTCCCCTAACCTTATTAAATGTGTCATCTTTCTTACTTTGTTTCAATTAATTCAGTTAGAATAATAAGAAACTGTAGAGTTGTTACCATTCAAGTGAAATTAGTATTAACAAACTCTATCTTTCCACTGCTGAGGAAACAGAAGCTGCATCTGAAGTGGCATTAGATGCATTTGCACAGACAGTTTGATGAAGCTGAGGTGCCATAAATGCATTTACACTGCAAGATTTTAAATGCATAAATAATTTTATAAGATCCAAATAAATGTTGAAAAAATGCAATGATACTTTAAAATATGACTAAACCACCAGTAGGTGGCGGCAAATGTCTGTATTAATGAGTGAGTCATTTATTCACTCATTCAACCGATTCATTCAAATGGATGATTAATTCAGAAACGAGGAAAGTGACTGTCCTTATGAATGGGCCACTGAATCATTGACTCACGCGATTCGTTCAAAAACGTGGATTCATTCAGTAATGAAACACCGCTGTGTGTTGCTCGGAGACACACAACAGTTCTGCTGTGGCTTTGATCGGAACTATTTTTGTCAGCGAAATTGAGCAAGAACACAATATTTTGTATAAAATCTAAGTCACTTAATTTTAACTTCTTGTTTATTGAAATACTATTGTATAAAATCAGTGTCACATTGCAATCGTGTTGATATTGATATTCGGGGAAACATCATGACCGTATAATGTTGCTTACCTAAATCATATTTTGTAAATATCTTTTTTTTTTCTACCGCAGTATGAATCTATAAATTTCTGTGAGTTACTTTGTTTGTGCAGTCTCTCTCACACACTCACTCAGGCTGTGCAAGCCTCATCTGTTACGACATAAATACATTATCAGTCACCGTTTACATTGAATGCTATTAAAATTAGAATAATTCTCACGCAAAACGACATGTTTACACGCGACTGTGAGTGTGCGCGTGGCTGTGACGTCATTGCCGGCGCTGCTGGCAATAAAAGGATCGGCTTGGAATCGGCAAGATGTGGGACTGACCGGCCGGTGAGAAAAATCAGCTGATTCCGATCACTGGCCGGTCAATCGGTGCATCTCTATCTACAACAGTTCTATAGGAACTACCAGTGACATAAGTGTATGCTGACTGGCCAAACACATAAGAAACACCGGCTACCCAGCATTTTTAAAAAGCCATGTAAAAATATTTACTCCACAAACATGGAAAACGGCGATAACGGCATTTACCTGTTCTCTGCAGCGTTATGTTCTTTTCTCAGCCTTGATGATATGTAACACTGCAAGTTGTCATAGGAGATTTAGTCAGATTTTCATGCTCTTTCAATTGCGTAAATTGTGAGTTTACATTCCATCTCTGTTATTACAAAACCCACGACACACAACAAGAACAGCTCCAATCACGGCGTCCTCCATTCACCAGATGTTGACGTTTGTAAATGCCGCGAATAAAGACGTCGATGACGGCCACTTCAGAGTTCTTGCTCCCGGTGCGAATGCAACCAGGAAAATGACAAAGTCATAGTTCCTAGAACTATGCTGTACGAAAGCCCCATAGAAGAACCATTTTTGTTCCCCAAAGAACCTTTCAGTGAACAGTTCTTTAAAAAAAACTTTCCTCATATTTTGATCATCTAAAGAACATTTTTTCCCACTATAAAGAAACTTTTGTGAAATGGAAAGTTTCCATGGATATTATAAAAGGTTCTTCATGGAACCATCAACTCCAATAAGAACTTTTTTTTAAGAGTGTATTTCAACACACTTAAATAGTGAAATCGCAAACAAACTGAATACAGTTTTAACTCAACAGCTATCTATAGTTTGTAGTAGCTGTAGACCCCCAAGTGAAGAGGTACAACAGACTCGGCAACCAGATGGTTTTGTGGTCTGGCCCCTCCCGCTCCTGGGGCCCGCCTGAGCCAGGGAGTGTGGCGCCTGAGAGGTTAGCGGGCGGCCCTCATCAAGACACCATCTCCATCCAGACTCTATTTTTATTTCAGTCGCTATCAGACCCCATACCCTTCTATTTTCCACTTTTACCCCTCGTTCTTCATGTCTCCGCAACTTTTTAGTTCCCTCACTCCTTTTTATCCTGATCTCGTGAGCTGGGATTCTGAGAACAGACAAAAAAAATTTGGTTTCTGGATCCCAATACATTTTAACAAGCATTTGTTTTCCTTGCCAAACTTTCTCTCCGGCACTACCTTGGCAGCTGTAGCCGAGTCCAAATGCATTACACCAAGTTCTTTCGCATTGCATGCTCTGATGACTTTTCTATCGGCATCTCTCAACGTCTATGCTACACAATGGCATGCATTCACCAAATGAGGGATGTCTCTATACTTCCGCATGGGGCATTTTAAGTGGACGCTTTCAGGGTTGCCAAGCACGCCGTTGTGATCGTCGCACTGAACAGTGTGTAGAAATGGAGCTGGCGGATGCTGAAAGGACCATGGTGGCCCTTTCTAAGACCTGCATTCAAATGCGTTAAATGTCACGATTGTGCGTCGGAGGGAAAGGATCACTGTATTTAACCAGCTAATCCAACATGAGGAGTCAATTCACATACAATGTGGTTATGTGTATGACCCCAGCTGGGGTTCCCTCTGCTTTCAGACGGGATGTTTACCATCACAATGTGGTCGTCTCACATCCATTCGGCCGGGAGACAGAGACAACCTGGTGTTGACGATTCAAATATAAAGGTGTAAACAAGAGATCTACCCCACTTTAAATGATCCGCGAGTTGCTGGTGTCAGTTTGCACGAAGATATGTTTTCACAAAATTAGTTGAGGTAAATTTCAGCAATTTACAGGTCAAATCAACTGTTTGGATGAGAGAGGATTTGTCACGGCACACTCTTTGTGCCAATGAAGACTCAGTATTAGCATTGTGAGCTTAAAGGATCAGTATACATACAACATTAAGCTTCACAGTTCTCTTTGTTCGCAATGAGGTGACAGGTCATACTTGTGAGACTCAACAGAGAGCCATAGACGTTTATTAAAAAAAGCCCAACTGACAGAATCAAAACAAAATCTTGATTTATTTATTTGAAATTATTTATGAAATGAGTTTCATAATGACCAAAAATGTCACTAATATTTCAAACTAATGAGCTCAAATCAAAGAATGTAAGAACTTGAGATCTGCTTTCTGAATCTTGAGAGATATATTCCCACACTTTGCACTACTGTTCAAAAGTTTGGTGTCAGTAAGATTTTTTGAAATATATTAATACTTTTATGCAGCAAGGATGCATTAAAAGTGACTGTAAATACAGTCACTGAAAAGAAAAAAACTATTTCAAATAAATGCTGTTCTTTTGAACTTTGAAGTGAGTATGAAGTGTTTTCAACGTCATAAGAAGCACCAAATCAGCATATAAGAATGATTTCTGAAGGATCATGTGACACTGAAAACTTGAATAATGGTTGTTAAAAATTCAGCTTGGCCATCACAGGAATAAATTACATTTTAAAATATAGTAATACAGAAAAAAGTTATTATAAACTGTAAGAATATTTCACTGTTTTTACAAAATTTTTGATAAAATAAATCTATCCCTGGTGAGCCTAAGAGATTATTCAAAAACATTTAAAAAACACTCACCAAACACAGTGGCATGCACTTGGACCCCGCTTCCCCCCGCCCATTTGTTCTTCATCAAAGTAGTTTCCATAGCAACTGTGCCCAAACAGACTGTCTTCCTCTGAGAGATTTTGAGAGGGGAGCTAAAGAGAGGGGTTTGAGGTTCGGCTGAATTCATTTGAATTCATTAATTATGCTGTAAGTAGGGGTTGCACCGACTAATCGACTTTAAAGCTCTGCCATGATGCTTTAAGCGTGACGTCGACTAGTCGCTGGTCCTATTGAGGGCACAACAGGATAAGAAATCTTTGAAGGACTTCCACATTTACGCTCCATTTCCAAACAGTTTAAATGACAAATAAATGCATACTCCGAAAGCGCTCCACAAGACGTGTGATTATATTACTGGATGCTCGAAATTGAACGGGAGAATGCACGTTTTAAACAGCTTATTGTGCAGGTAAGTTAATAATCGCCATTCTAGTCTAATGCGCTGCTGCACTGTAGCGCACACACATAGGCTTCAGACAATAGCTCGTACATCACGCGCAGATCTAGCATCTAAAGTTCTAGCATATATTTCTTAGTAGCTAAAACCCACAGCTTCACTACTAGTAGAGAGACGCTGCCAGGTAGAATTCATTCAGACA
>NW_015625577.1:2042001-2054845 GCF_001515625.1 Sinocyclocheilus rhinocerous
ATATGTTAAATGACAGAGTAATATATATATATATGTCATTTAACATGCCCCATTAGAAGTGCTAACACTTGCAATGCCTACAACTGAGACGCTTGTCTTTTGAAGTTGTTGAAAAGTACGCATTAATATTGTAATATAGTTACAGAGAGAACGCAGATCTTTCCATTATAGATCCCCTGACATCACACGGCTAATACGATCACCACACCTCCCAAGCTTTTTTCAAAGACCACACAAAACCCTGGTGTCTCCAGCATTGCTGAGACTAAGCTACCAGTTGACTTTAATGAGCTTCATTATTTGAGCCAGCGATGGTCTACGATATGGAAAAACGATGGTTGCTTAGCATGAGAAAGCAGCCGCCTCCACCACCACAAGTCATATCAAAGCACTGAAAGCGAAAGCAGGGTCTGAAGTGTTCATTAAAACTGTGCTAGTCTCAGAACCAAAGCCTCTGAGGCTAATGAACTCAACTGGGAGCATACGCACACAGTGGAAAAAGTGTCACAAAGGGTCTAAAACGTGACATGTTCTTAAAAGCTTTTAAACCGGGACTGCTTTTATAGTTATATCTTAAAAAAACTTTCATTCTCCAATATAGTGCACTTCAAACCACCTGCCGGAAGTAAACAAAGAGGCAGCTGCCATGTTAATGAAACAAATTAAAGCATTTTCAAGTAAGCAATAATGTACAATATTAGCTAATCTCTGGTCCTTAGAGGAAGAGTTTGGCTTTAACACTCCTCTAGTTGTGTAGACACTGGGTCAAAAACCAAAAAAATACACATTTTAAATTAGTCTTTGGTGTATAATGCTGATCTCAGAAAAAAGTGCTCTTAACCAATGGGAATTAGTCTGTATTTCACTGGGAGAAACACAAGAACTAATCTTTTACAAAGCACCAATTTGCCTGTATCAAAGGTAGTTCGGAATTTATTACCTACTAAGTGCTATAAATATTTAAGAACATCTCTGATTACAATCATCAACACTTTCTCTGAACAAATTAAAACAGATGGTTTATATGAGGATCTGTGCGGGGTTCTTTTCTACTTCAAAAAATCCAGAGCAAAAAGAAACAATCAGTTCACTGAATGAGATGACGGATGGATTGTTTTGGAGACTCCTCTGTCTGTGTTGGACCAGAGAGCTCAACTCTACTATGGAATATCATCAGCGTCTCGGGCCCGTATTCAAGTCCCTGACAAACAAAAGGTGACATATAATCAAATCACTTAAGCTTTACTGGTTTCGCTCCAGGGAGAAAATCAGAAAATTAATTAAAGGATGGATTGCGAGGTGTTTTTAATGGTCGCCAGCTCTAGCCAACTTGATCGACACTCCAGCATTTTTGATGCCAAAAAAATCCTCACCATTTGTGTGTTTTGGCCAATCTTTTGACAATGTTCACAGACGCAAAGTAGGCCAAATCCTGTAGATTTTGCAGCAATCGTCTTACAAGGAAAGAACATAACTCAGTGAAAGCTATACTGGAAAACAAAGATCTCTCTACCATGTCAACATTGAATTAATTTTAGCAATTCATTCTAGTTTCATTCATTCCGCTGATATTATTATCAGGATCAATGATGAATTAAGTGTCAATGAAAAAGCAAGGAAAGATATTTTTTTAAAACTTAAATACAATTAAAAAAACATTTTTTTGCAAAAAAGTTTAAATTTAATGACTCTAACAATGTAATGTGGGGTAAAAAAAAAAAAAAAAAAAAACAGAATTATGTATTGTGCCAAGAAGGTTAAAGTAAAAAAATGAATATATTTCCTTTACATGTGAATGTTCCTATACATGTCACTTACATGTGAACACTAAAAAATAATTTCATTTTTTAAATATATTTTATATATATTATATTATAAATACATATAAAATATTTAAATATGGCATATATATATATATATATATAAATATGGCTGTCAAAATGGCTGAAAAACAAAATTCGAATTTTTTACCTAAATATTATCAATATTCGAATTATATTCGAATTTAAAAAGCATAATTTCAGTTAGGGGGGGGAAAAAGCTTTTGGCCTCTCTCCCGAGGCCACAAGAGGGTGCATCGAGCAAAATATTATGCACGTTTCTTCAAAGCAACAAATATATGAATCAACCACGATATATGAGTCACACCACATAATGCTTATTATAGTCAAATCAATGAATGCATACATACCATTTTTAAATGTATTTTTTTAAATAAATTAATAGATATGTGAAATAAATTACAATAAGCATCATATATATATGACCCATTAACAACCCTATAGCTGGCAGTGTTTGCTCATCAGTGAATGTGGATAAAAGAGAGACTATATTATTTAGGTGTGAGATTAGTCTCTTTCAAAAGTACAAGTGTTGTCTGCTTCGATAGCGCCTCACTTCTTCCCCGTCTGGTGGAAAACAGATAATAAATGTAATCTAATCACGCTGGCACCTCATCAGACCACCCAGATCCCTTATCAGGACCCCGGGGAGACAGATCCGCCAAGACAAGGAAGTCGCCTCATATGTACACAAACGGGAAACAAAGAAGAGAAAGAAGCAGAGGAGGAAGAGGGGGGGAAGATGAGTCTGCCGGTGTGTCCTTTGAGTTTGGCCGTTAGTGACCCGTGCCCTGCTGCTGCCACTGTCGGCCAGGCATACATCACACATACTAGATAAACACACAGAGCGCAGCAGGCTTTCATTCAACAGACTCAACAAACGTATGTGCTCTTAAACAGCTCATTGGTTTTCTGTAGAATAAACTCACTCACTTGGAGACATAATCCACTAATAGCTAAGCAGCCTTTGATGAGTATATTGAATTAGACATGTTCACAATGAAGAACTTCACAAAGACAGAGATGCTCTATTTTCTTAACCAATAAAAAGTCTAGAAGTGGCGGCCATAGTAAAGCATAGCTAAGGAACAGCAGCACAAGAAATGGCACTCTCAAAATAAAACTTGTCTTCTTATTATGCACACTTAGTGGGTTCCATTCACTGATGCGCAGAAAAGGTTTCACACAATTTTTAAATGCTCTTATCCACCAAGGCTGCATTTATTTGATCAAAAATGCAGTAAAAACAGTTCTGTCATGACAACTCTCGGAGGGATTGGCATGACAATGTTAATGTGTTTGGTCTCGGCAGAATAGATCTGCTACGCTGCTGCTGCTACAGAGCAAGTACTGAGAATTGCTACTGCCAATACATCCACAACATGCTGCTGTGAGCATGTAAGAAATACTGCTGCTGCAAATATAACTTACATGAAATAACCCCCCATAGCATACATGAATCACCTCGTAGCAGATCTATACAGGTGGAGCTGGGGAAGGTGGAGAGTTTCTGAACCGTGCTGCAACTGCTACAGCAAGCACTAGCCAAGTATTTGAATGTTGTGCAGAGCTCATTGGCTGCTGATACAAAAATAACCAGTCAGCTGTGTCATGTGATAATGATGTCATTATGTCAAATTGAGTTTGACCTATTGGACTACACCATCTAGAGTTTCATGACAGAACTATGGATTAATATTGTGAAAAATATTTTATATTTCAAAATGATTGTTTTGTATTTTAATATATTTTAAAATCTAATGTATTCCTGTGATGTGAAGCTGAATTTTCAGCAGCTATTACTGCAGTCATCAGTGTCACATGACCTATCAGAAATAATTTTAATATGCTCATTTGGTGCTTAAAAACATTTCTTAAAATTATCAATGTTGAAAACAGTTGTTTTCTGCTTAATATCTTTGAGGAAATCATGAACAGCATTTATCTGCTTTCTGAACTGTTGCTTTAGTCACATTTAAATCATTTAAATCACACAGTTAAATCACAAACATTAGTCACATTTAAATCTAGACTCAAAACTCATCTGTTTAGCTGTGCATTTATTGAATGAGCACTGTGCGATGTCCGAACTGATTGCACTGTATTTTATGCAATCCAAACTGATTGCACTGTATTTTATGTATAATCATTTTCTATTTTTTAATTTTTCATTTAAAAATAGAAAATTAATCATTTTTAATTTTTTCTATTTTCTAGTCTCCATTGTGTACGAAATGTGCTATATAAATAAACTTGCCTTGCCTTTTGATTAATTTAATGCGTCCTTGATGAATAAATGTATTAATTTCTTTTAAAAAAAGATAAAAATATCTGCAATAAACTTACTGATGATTCATAATTTCTGCATAAAAAATGCATATAACTATAGGGAATAAAACCCAGGCCAAAATTACAATCTAAGAAAGAAAAGTCTCCATAGGGCCAAACTAGTTAGCAGTACGATAGCGGTCTCCTTCAAAACTGAAGAAAGACAATAAGTCTGTTCTCATTGTCATGTCAACCATTACTGCAGCCCAATTCCTAAGATGGCTATTGCTCATCACAGTGAGTTGTTTAAAAGTCCCTCCACCTTTCTTTCTTTTCTCCTCTCTATCTGAGACTCCATCAATCAGTATTGCTCTACTTTTTTTGGAGGCTTCGCCACTGCATGCCAATCACCTCCTTCCTGCTCTTTGTTCTGTTCGCTCATATTTTCCGGACTTGTCCCAATCCATTTTTCTCTTTGTTCTCTCTGCCTTCAGTGGCCGCTCCACAAACTACCGGTGCCAAGGAAGGGTGTGTGCTCGTGTGCCTGTGCGAATGATGAATAGCTGTAAGTCATTTCATCGATGGCAAATGCAGATTAATAGGGATATTTAAAGCCTTTACTTATGCTAAAATCCATCGTGAGACAGCAGCAAAAACCCTCACAAGTTTCTCCTTTAACCCACGTCATTAGGCCCAGATTCAAACAACCCGCAACTCTTACACGATCATAAACCTTTTCGGCAGCTGCCAATGCTCATTTTTCCTTTTGAGCCTACCAAGTGTGGTTCTCTGAGATGATGTGCTGACAGAGCTTCAATTAAGAATGGAATAAAGACCGAAACGTCATTTTTTCTCTGTATATTTGAACGTTTACATGCATGCAAATCAACAACTATAACAAAGCTTTGCTAATGTCATTTGCAATGATCTGGACATTTGAATTGGAATCCAAGGTTCATTTTTTTCTTCTCTGCAATGAAAGGAAGCATGCATGGACTTTTTGGATGATACTTGGATAAGGAATAAATTAGAAATAAATGCATCTGTAATGGATCCTCCAGGATACTGACCTCGGCAAGCTTGAGAGAGAGAAAGCCAGAGAAAGGTCATAAATAATCACATTTGAGTAAGCATAGATGATGGTTAGCAGTGTTAGAGTTGATAGACACTGACACCAGTACAGATTTATGCCACACAGACTTATAGAAAAGAAAACCGCACTGCGGCGTGTTCGCTGAAGTCTAATTTAAGCACAGCACTGAATGCATCTTTAAATATTTAAAGTCAAGATGAAACATTATTCTTCCCCATCCAGCAACCCATTCAACATATTTGTATGAAGCAGTGAAGCAAGACACTTATTAAGAAAAATTACTTTAACCAGCTTAATATGTCTCTAAAACCAGTCAACAGACCAGCTTGACCAGTGTAGGACCAGCAAGCCAGCTTAGGTTGGTTTTAAGATGGATTTATTCAGAAGGGATTTAGCTACGCAAACTACTGTTAAGATTTTAGAAAGGCTGCAATAATATATTTGGTTCACGCTGGGCTTTTCAGATGATGTTACTGGAAAAAAGGTATTTGAGAGACAGCAAGTTATCAAATTTTGATAAGAGTATTTTTCTTTGAAATGAAGAATCGTCAACAAAAACACCAGAAACATGTACAAATAAATAAATACGGTCCATATTGATTTCATGTTGTCTTTAAAGAATAGTTTCTGAGTGCCATCCAGGAGAAGAGGTGATCAAGTTCGCGTCTTGACTTAAAAACATTGAGGATGCTGCCTAAAATGTCAGAAGCACTTCTCAAACAGAAAAGGAAGGCTTTGATAAAGCAGTCAGGTTTACACTTGAACCAGACTTCAAACAGAAAGAAGAATCGCTATTGCATCAGAACCCGGTAGGTCCGCATTTCCATCCCTGAGTCAAGCAACACTATTCTGACAGCATTAATGTTTTTGATTAGAGACATTTGATGATATGATATCTTCTGAAATGTTTGCCCTGTACAAGGTGCATTAGCAATGCATAAATCATCTTGTGTGGGATACCTCCTGGCTGTCTGATATGAGGAATACATTTGAAGGGAAAAGCAAGGTTGTAGTTGAAACGGCACAGGGATGCTAAAAGATCAAAGTGTCGATGCTTCAGAAGATGACGGTGCACAGATTTGATTCTGAGATCTGATTCCAGTGGGACACCTGATGAAAATACATTAGACCAGTGGTCTCAAACAGTGCTGACCCGCAGCTGACACGCCTCATGAAAATGACAACATTAAAAAAAATATATAAACCTAATATAAATTGGTATTGTTATTTTACCACATTTGATATCTAATTTTGGAACTATATGCAATTTTAATATTGCCTTTGAGTGTCTAAGTGCATAGCCTATATTTGTACTTCCTTACAGAAAAAAGCTTAAACCAGCCTAAGCACATTTTTCTGGTCTTAGCTGGTCTCCCAACCTAGTTAGGCGAATCACGATGGCTAGTTTTAGAGAGGTCCTTTTGACCTGAGAGACAACTTGACTAGGTTGGAAAACCAGCATAAGCCAGCTAAAACCAGCTTAAACCAGCATCCCGACTGGTGTGGCCACACTGATTTAAAAAAATTAAAAAGACGTAAAAAGAAATAGAAAAAATGAATCAACTAACAAAAAGGTGGGACATTTTTCTGTCTGCTTTTAAATTTATTTTAAATTAACATTAAAAATATGAAAGAATACTATTAGTCAAAATATGGAATTATGTTGCTCACAAAATAAGCTTTTCTCAATGCTAAAACATGAATGAGAACATTTGTGGCGACTAAGTGGTACTTATACGTACTGATTAGTTGTTGACTGATATTTTGTCCAGTATTTGCCTCTTGTGTTTTTGGTCAATAAATGTCAAAAGCTGGACTTCTAATTTAGAAATTATGATGTAAAATAAATATAAATTGAATTGCAGCATGTTATGTTATTTACTATCTCAGTTAAATAGTGGGCTATTATATACAGTATACCCGCCATCGGCACCCTGCTCTCTAAGATATCGTTAACAAAAAACACACATCAGTTGACCCACTAGTTCTAGTTTGATCACAGGTGGAAAAGTTTGAGAAGCACCGCATTAGACCATTCATTTACTCTCCAGCACTCCATCATGAAGCCCCGATGGATTTGGACTTGAGGCAGACCTGGAAACATGTGTCCAACCCCTGCTACCCTCTCAGCAACACTGTGCCTGTTTTACAGAATCATTGACAAGCCCTCTGCGCTCCTAGCTACCACCTCCAGCCTCTTTTAATGGAGCCGAGGAGGATTTGAGGAAGATGAAGGTGCTGTCATTGAAGACCACGTTTCTGGGCGAAGTCTTTCGAGACTGACTGCACTGCCCTACTCGAGAAAAGAGAAGAGGGAAAAAAGTTACTCCAACACCTAGTAAAAGCTCAGGAGCGGAAGGTCACCGGTTTTCCATTCGATCGGCGAGAAGTCCTAAAGATCCTTCCTCCTCAAGGGGGGACGCTTTAATTCCCCTAGTATTTATGAGCTGTGAGGGAGGGCGTATGGAACATCATTTTCAGGAGAGAAAAAGCTTTAAGATCACTAAGCTCGACACTCGTTCTTTCGCAAGCTCGCGGACTATCTGAGGAGGTTCCCAGCTTACCATAAATCCGATTCTCTCCTGGATTCCACCTGGCGGTGCATTGTGTCCCACAGGTGCATTTGAGTCGATCTAGAGAAGAATCTAAGGCAGATTATGATGTCTCTTCCCACCTTAACACCTTACGATTATAAAAGATCACTTACGAAGAGGTCTTCAAGAGATCTTCTAATGATGATTTATAATACAACTATGTGATTTTTATGGAAGCACATCTGATTTACTGTAAAACTATATGAAGGCACATCTGATTTACAGCACAATAATATGTGTTCTTCATGGATGCAATTCTGCTATGTCAGAAACATCCTAAAACAAGCCTTTTGGTTTCTGGAGCATCAGATAGACACTTTTATTAATGTAATCAAAAAAGCAATGTGAGCTATGAGTGCACAGCACAACCCTTAAAATACATAAAGAAATCAAGTGTAAAAATGCCGAAATGTCAAGTTTCCTGTCTCCTTTTCTGACGCAGGACATCTTGTGTGTTCTGCTGTTTGTATATCTGCTGTACTAAACCTTGAGATTTACAGATGTGCTTCTTCCAAGTAAGCAACACACTTTCAAACATCTTATTCTCAGCGTTATTCAACATGGACCTAAGTCATAAATAAAGCAAAGTCAAACAAAATTATGTTCTCTCACCTTTACACTAACAATTACTCATCTCACTGAACTCTAAGTAATCCTATTCACAATGAGAAACAGGACAATCTGACTTGGGTTCAGTTCCCGAGCGCCGCCTGCTTGGTAGCATTATTGCATTCTCGTTATTGCAACTGGCAGAGTTTAATCAGGGGCCTGAGGTTGCTGGCAGACATAAGGGATGCATTCTTTGAAGCTGCGATGCTCGGAATATGGAGACAATTTGCTCAGCGGTTATGATGTTTAGGCCGGAATATATATAAAAAGACAAGATGAATTACGAGAGGGCACTTCCATGAAATTATAGTGCGCCTTGCAACAAGATGTGCCTGAAATGTAAGGAAGCCCATTTCCGCCTCAGAGCAAAAAATAAAACAGATAATTGTGAGATTTTTTTTTTAATGATTTTTGAGAGAGCCATATAGTGAGATGTAAAAACCCAATTCTGAGTAACATTTATTTATTTACAATCTGAGGTGGAAACATACTTCCATAAAATGTGTTAAATCCTTCTGAAATAAAGTAAGTTTACCTTGTTTAAGGCTGTTTATAGACATTTTTGCTAGAAAAAAAAAGACAAAAACATTGATATCAAATGTTTTTTGTGAGTGAAAGAGAAGGAAGAATAAAGAGACGCCACGCAAACATTGGATAGAGGAAGAGACACCGGTGGGGAAGCATTCACAGCTAACTCCAGCTGCTGATTTGAGGCTTCTCTCCAACTGCTCAGACACCACTGTCCCTCTGGAGTGTATTTTCCTTACTCTCTTTTCTATCTCGCTGTCGCTCATCCATCACTATCTTCACAGAATCTTGGCAGTGATCTTCAGAGGTCCTGTTCACCTGCAGCACAAAGTCTGGCAAACAACAGCATCCAATGACAAGCAGGATGGACAGTCACCACCCAAACAGCACTACCCCGATTCCAGATGTGAGCTTTGGACCCCCAAAACCATAGTAAAATCCTGTCCCTCAAGAGCCATAGGCTTCAAAAAGAATGCAACTCTGTCAAATATAAAAGAAAAACAAATGTTTGCTCTTCTGAATGACACTCAAAATCAAATTAAATTTAAGAAAATATAGTTTTTGTAAATCTGCTGTAAAAACAAGTTGATAATTGCTTATACACTTACATATAATGCTATTAAACTAGAGTTTTAAAAGATTTATTTTAAGTGAGGATTAAGCGATGACAAAGGTAATTTAAATTGTAGAGGAAATAAGCATGCATAATATCAACCGATATCTGAAAATCTCCAGTACTGTCTGCTAAGCCTCCCATTTTCATTTGTGTCAAACTTAATATGGAATCTACCTTGACTAAGATCCAAAAAGCCTGACTAGTGACTACCAAACAGCTGTAATGAAAACACAGAACAAACCACAAGACCATGAAAGACTTCACAATTTTTCATCAACTCGTCCCAAGTAGGCTAACTATTCAAAAATCTCTAATACCAAAACCACCGAGCGGTCCATAAGTCTTTCTTCTCCCTCTTTCTTGCTGTTGTCTTACCACACAAATGCATCTTAAATTTGTCACTGCTAAGCAATGCACTGCGAGCACTTTCCTTCACACCCTAGTAAGTCACACATTTTCCCCCTTGCTACAGTTGAACAGATGCATTGGATTTGAATTGATGGGCTCTACGTGCTATAAAAACACAGGCAGTTGCCTCAAGTGGAGCAACTCTGACCTGGACACCCACAAAACGTCCAGATGTGCGTCCATGTTTATATTCGCTTCAGTGCGCCCGCTTGGCCTCAAACGAAGTGCTCGAGGAAGTATTATATTTGCAAACACATTAAGTAGTACATCTCGTTTCCTGCAATTTGGCTGCTCTGTGTAAATACTGTGCTAAACCACAGAGCCGGGGTAGCAGGGGCACGGCAGTTAGCGGCAGGAAAGAGCAGCACGGAGGAGAACTAAAAACAGCGGAGGCTTGGCCCGAAAGTGATAGAGCGCCTGCAGGGGAGAGGACAGGAGTATGCCACCGAGACTGTCTGCCTGGCTTTCCCTCTTCTTGTACTTGCTTAGTTGGTTACACTGATTGCAAGGTTTGCCTGTAAACAACTGCACACAACTAAACAGGGAGCTCAGAAGTTAATATTAGCAAGGCAACATTCAACAACATGAAGAGAATTTGGAACCGTTCAATGGGCATTTCTTTTTTTCTGTTTATGCAAAAACATCTACTAAACATGCAAACATTTGGAAGCTACTTGTAATTGTTTAAACTATGCCGTGTAATGAGAACAGCAATTTATCAAAGCGCACAAAACAACCCAATAAGTGTGTGTGTGTCTGTATATATATACTGTATATATGTGTGTGCACGCGCGTGTGTACTTTTTTTCCAGTGTCTTGCTTTCTATATTTTGCTTTTTTGATATCGGTTTACATTTTTTTACTCTTTAATATATACATCATAACTGCCTTTTATTGAAGTATATATGATATTTAGGTAACACTTTAGTGTAGGGACCAACCACCTCTTTGCTTATTTGCATGCCTATTATTAACATTTGTTTATTAGTACTTATAAAGCACATAATTTGCATTACCGTATTCTACATCCCTAATCCTACCCAATAACTAAACTTAATAACTACCTAACTAACTATTAATAAGCAGCAAATTAGGAGTTTATTGAGGCAAAAGACATTAATATGTTAATAGCGAGAATTGGACATTAAAAAGTGTGACTGATATTTGTTGTTTTAATTTTTAAAGGTTTATATATATTAAATTTTACATTTCAAAATAAAAAATAAAACCAAAATGTGACCCTGGACCACAAAACCAGTCATAAGTAGCACGGGTATATTTGTAGCAATAGCCAAAAATACATTGCATGGGTCAAAATTGGCCATTTTTATTTTATGCCACATATAATTTCTGAAAATCCTAAAATATTAATAGAATTTAACTACTTTAGATCATATTTCAACATCAAATACGTTTAAAGCGGTGGTTCTCAACCTTTTTTTTCACCGGGCCGCACTATGGTCCAAGTGCAAGTCTCGCGGGCCGCACGCATATCATTTACATATTACGTCAGAAATACAAACCAACCTGATTTATAATATTATAGCCTAAATATTATGATATCTAATCGATTACATTCATTGAAATAAATAAATAATTCTACTCCCCATAAATAACACCCAATTGTGTGAACGTATCTCGACCAAATATTGTCCCATCCTAACAAACCACACATCAATGGAAAACTTATTTATTCAGCTTTCAGATGATGTATAAATCTCAATTTCCAAAAAATTGACCCTTATGACTGGTTTTGTGGTCCAGGGTAACAAATATAGATAGCAAACCAATAACTGGAAAAAACAAAAAAAAACAATATAAATTACAAATTTGTCATTGTCAACTAGTTGAACTAAATGAATCACTGCAATCACTGCATTTTGCATTCGTGCAAATAAATGGCATTCAAATCGGTCAATTCTATCCAAATCTCTTTATTCTCACAAAAACCAACTACATAGTCAATGTCCATAACCAAAAGTGGCCATGTTGAGCTCCCCAGGCATTTTCTACACAGTTTCTGCTTCAGAATCCAAAGAGATTTATCAAAAAACGGTTGCTATGATCCTCTTATTCAAGACCGTTGTGAAAACGAGCAAAAACTATGCAAAGTTGTCTGGCACCAAAACAGACTGGAGGAATGATCGTCTTTTGTGTCCACTAAAGCAGTGTGACCAAGTCATTGGAAAAGCGGAGAATGGCTTTTGGAGACCAGAGGAAAAAGGCAACATCTGAGGCATATTCTGAAACAAAAGAAAACTGGACATCTGATCAAGAGAAAAATGCCATATGGTAGTATGTGTGCAGCTTAATGAGGCATGCAGACATCCACTCCTCCTCAGACCAGGAACCTGGTCCATGCAAAAGCCTGCTGAGCTCCGCTTGTTGATATTTTGAGTCTAGCATTCACAGAAAAACTGAGCCAGTGAGTAAAAGCATAGCAGTGAGATCAATGTAAATTTGCTGCAAACAATTTTTGAAGCAACACAGCAAAAACAGATTACATTAAATGCATATAATTTCTGAAAGTCCTAAAATATTAATAGAATTTAACTACTTTAGATCATATTTCAACATCAAATACGTTTAAAGCGGTGGTTCTCAACCTTTTTTTTCACCGGGCCGCACTATGGTCCAAGTGCAAGTCTCGCGGGCCGCACGCATATCATTTACATATTACGTCAGAAATACAAACCAACCTGATTTATAATATTATAGCCTAAATATTATGATATCTAATCGATTACATTCATTGAAATAAATAAATAATTCTACTCCCCATAAATAACACCCAATTTTGTGAACTTCGGCTCGAAAGGAGTAACAGCACAATCATAGGCGGAGTTTCACTTTATGCGTGATGGGGGGGCACCCACTGGCAGACGAG
>NW_015625577.1:2056017-2057462 GCF_001515625.1 Sinocyclocheilus rhinocerous
TACTGCTCATGTCTGAAAATAATATATGAAAAACAAAATTATTTTACATAAAACATTAGGCTATAGCTTATATTTATTTAGTAAATTTTTTAATTAATGTAAAAACTAAAATGAATTGTAAAACTGAAAGTATTTTTTTTAAATTGTGTTCAGCATGGTGGGCCGCATTTGAATTCGTGACGGGCCGCATGCGGCCCGCGGGCTGCGGGTTGAGAAACACTGGTTTAAAGTATTAGACAAGAAATAGATGACTCAAATTAATTTAGAGTGCCTGAACATACTATGTAAAAAATAATTGAAGGCCAGTACTGTTGAAGATGCAGAAACACAAAGTAATTCAAGAAATAGAAACAAAATAAAAAAAAATAAAAAAAATTTTTTTTAAATATTAAAATAAAAAAATGTCTAATTTTAGATGTTTGTTTATAAATATATTAATTTATGATAGAAACAAAATTTTAAAAAATTATTATTATTTTTTTAAATATTAAAATAAAAAAATGTCTAATTTTAGATGTTTGTTTATAAATATATTAATTTATGAGAAATGTTTCATAGTCCAGATGCATTCTGGATCTTCTCAGTGTTCTGCTAACTGCTATGGAAAAGTGTGGAAAATAAGTAAGCTAAGGAATTGCACATACTACTATCAAGTTTTTGGACAGCAGTTGCTGTCAGTATCCGGAAACCTCTTTCTGCTTCTGACTTTCCAACAATTTGGCTGATTTAATGTCTAAAGATGGAGGAAAAGAGACACAGCTGGAGTGCACTTGTCTGATGCTGTGAGTGATCAAATCTCTGGCTGCAGTGATATGAGTAATATGCCTCAAATTGTCCCGAACACGAATACACCTTTGAAAAACCTGGCAACGCGGTAAAGACATATAGTGCTGCCCTTGACCAAAGAAAGCCCTGCGAGTCTATTTTTTAAGGCACGGGGGCAATCAAAGACTGTGGAAGATAAATGGAACAATATCGGTGATGTCTTTTCAAGGACAGTGCAGGAGTTGGAGTTCACTTCCAGCAGAGAGTTGCCAAGGCACGACTGAGACAGGAAACGTCTTTGAGGCTACAAAGGAAAACTGATAGACGCACAAGTTGTACTCAGAGTTCTGAAACAGGCAAATGCCAGAATATTTTGGTTTGGCTCAAATATTCGGACTCCTCTCAAGTTCTTAAAGAGCCTCCAGTGTTGACAGATCTCTCTAAGAAGTTTTTGGGGTGGTGAGGTTGTTCTGACACCCTCCTAATGAGCTGTGAAGTCAGATCAGATAAGGAGCTGTGGAGACACACAGCTCCCCATGAGGAAGGAAGAACATCCCATAAAAGCCAGGGAAACTTTTGCCATGACAGTAGAGGATTGTTGGCGCTCATTTCACCTCCTTAGATGACTATAGGACTGGAAGATCAAAATTCTGTTAATATTTTTTAACATATATATATAT
>NW_015625577.1:2058275-2073006 GCF_001515625.1 Sinocyclocheilus rhinocerous
ATATAATCTAAAATGCAGTCTTGCTTTTTTCTCAATAAGAAGAACCATAATTTTAAATTTAAATTCCAACCAGCCACTGTAGCTAAGAAATCTAGATAAAAATAAAGATGTTTTACACAGTGATTTTACTGAATGAACGCAAGGAAAAATATTTAATAACTATAAATATAAAAGCAATATTTATCAATGCACTTCATGAAAATATTTTGAGATGTGAAAAATGCTACACAGACACTTCCATTAAAATTTGTGAGCGATGATGAAAACAAAAGGTTGAATCAGAGTTTGGAATCAATTCACTAAAATTGATTCATAGAAACTGATTCAGTGATTCACTTAATCTATTCCTTGAAACATGAAAAAAAAAAATTTAAGATTTATTTTTGCCTTTTATTTCATAGGACAGTAGTTAGACAGGAAGCAAAGTTGGAGAGAGAGAGGGGGGACGGGATTGGGAAAGATCTGCGAGCTGGGGCTCGAACACGGGACGCCCAAAGCGCAACGGCGCTACATGTCGACGCGCTGCCCACGAAGCTATCGGCGCCGACATGAAACTTTTTTTTTAATCTCTCATATTTATGAATAACAATTAAGAAAAGAACAACTGTGACATTAACCCAACTAATCTTTATGAAACGTAATAGCCAAACAAAAAGCGCATTAAAATCATTGCAACATTCACAGTACTGCTTAATTTTATAAGCTTAACGCTAGCAGAATTACTGCTAATATACCCTTAATATTAAATTTATCTCCAGCCCTACTGTGCATGAGAACGGTACTGTTTTCTGGAGCCCATTATATATCATAGAAAAAGAGTACAAACAAGCACAAAGATGAGTGTTTCGGGGGGGGAAGCGAATAAAGGGTTTAGAAATAGAATGCCATGCTAACAAGACTACGCTAACAGATGATTGTTCAGGGCCCTCAATGAATCTGAATAGGACAAAGGCCTTTCCTGCCTTATTGTGCTGTGGAGACCTGTGGAGCAACCACACTTCATCTTTTTCACAGCTCTCTCAATTCAAATCATTAAGAAAAGGGAGACTTGACTAAATGTACCAATTATGCAGCTGCCTCACACAGAGTGAAAAACGCTCGTCACCCCGGTGGTGAACATGTCCAAGACCGCAGTTGAAGTGTGTTGTGAATAGTAGCCTTAAAAAGTGAAGTGTCCTAGCAGAGGAGACAAAACAGCAGCTGAGTTCAAGCCATTCTTGTGCATCTACCAAGGAGAAGCCTTTCATCTTTGTCCTCCATAGGAGCTCCAAACTCTCAGACTGGTTAGAGGGTTCTAATACACAACAGCAGGGTTGGATCAATAGAGAAATTTTGGCTTTGGTATACCAGCTGGGATCGTTGCTTACATACTAAATAAACGGCCTGAACTGATTAAATGACTGCTGACAAAAGTTTGTCAACTTTGTAACAAGTATTACAGTACAAAACTCAAGAAATGTTCTACATGAAAATTAGAGATGCACAGATCGACTGGCCAGGGACCAGAATCAGCCGGTTCTCCACATGATCGGCCCATTTTGACTTCACACCTACGCTCACATCCGCATGTAAACATGTCGTCAAGGTGGACATTCTTCACTGTGAGTGAAGAAGACACAAATTTCACTATTTGTAATACGTGTATGGCCATAGTAAACAATAGTGAAACCACCACAGGGCTCGATTAACACTTGTTTGGGACAAGTAGATTTTTAAAGGCAAGTGAGAGAGGATTTTACTTGCCTGACCGGACAAGGAGCCTGATTAAAACTTCAATAACAAAAATAACTAGTGAAGCACTGAAACTTGGTCACCAAATATTTTTGCATGAGAATGATTCTGATTTTACTGCATTCAGAGTAAACAGATACTGATAGGACAAATGTATTGATGTCATATGAGGCTGTCTGAGTGAGAGAGACTCCTGCAGACATCAAAACAAATGAGTGCAACAGCACACAAAGTATTTCACAGAAAGCTATAGATGCATACTACGGTAGAAAAAAAAAGATATTTATAATATATGATATAGGTAAGCAACATTACACAACCACGTTTCCCCCAATATCAATACAATTGCAATGTGACACTGATTTTTTACAATAGTAGTTCAATAAACAATAGGTTTTTTTAAACTGAATTTAACAGTAAAATTAAGTGACATTTTAGGCATGATATTGACCATTTTTGCTCAATTTGGCTGATGAAAATAGTTCCAATCAAAGCCACACAGCAGAACTGTTGTGTGTCTCCAAGCAACACACAGCGGTGTTTTGTTACAAAATGTATCCACGTTTTTGAACGAATCGAGTGAGTCAATAATTCAGTAACCCATTCATAAAGAAAGTAGTCACTTGCCTCGTTTCTAAATGAATCAGCCATTTGAATGAATCGGTTGAATGAATGAATAAATGACTCGCTCATTAAAACAGTCATTTGCCGCCACCTACAGTTTGGTTTCATATTTAAAAGTATCCTTGCATTTTTCCCAACTTAGACCAGATTGGGGAATTGTAATGCTTAATAATTTCTTTTATTATGTAAATAATTTTTGCATTGAAAAAAAAAGTAGATTTTTGTTTCTGTATGCTGTCAATTATAGCTCTTAGATAGAAAATCAGAATCGGCAAAAATCGCTATCGGCAGGTCACACTTACAAAAAAAATTGGAAATCGGAAATGACCAAGAAAATTACAATCGGTGCAATTCTAATGAAGATTAATAAAACAAAAAACTAGCATAACTGGGAAAAATCATATTATAAAGCAAAATCTTTACAACTTGCCTCCATTAATAATAAAAAGTCACTACATACAAATAACACTAGACTATGCTGAGAAACTGAGTTTAACTGAATTGAATTTAAATGGAATGATACCAGTTAGCACAACTTTGACAGCGCTAAAATACTAAAACTTAAATAAAACCATACTGAAACTAGAAAACTCCACAACTAACAATGATATCATATAAATGAATGAAAACTAAATTGACTGATAATTAACTCAGTTTTACACTTTATAAATAATAGTGTGTAGTAATTGAAAGCAGAGTTATGGTCATAAGAATTTAGTAACATGTCTGATAATTTTAGACACCCTTGATTCCAATGCCACAAGTCTTTTGCATGTCATCTTTACGGTTAAAATAAAACTGGGTATAGTCGCTAGTTTTCACATTACAAAGGGTGGAAATTCCACCAAAAGAAAAATAAAACCCAGTTAATTATTCCTCAGCCCAACGGCAGTGATGCACAAGTAAAGTGACAAAACCTAAAATGTAGTAAATCGGCAGTGCCAGTACACATTAAACTAATCATGCTCCGCTGTGAGGGATACACTGGAAAAAATGAAATCAAGCCCAGTTCAGATGTTAAATGAATGATCACAATAGCCCCATTGTAATGGCATTTGGACAGAAGCTTTGATTCAGAAAAAGGGAGGCGGTGGGAACTCTGGGCTCAAGGATCTCTGATGAAGGGAAAAAAGCAACTCATCAAGTGCCGTGCTGTGATGCTTGGATGTGGATTTGGCAGTGATTTCTGCAGTCTGTGCATCATCAAACTCCCAACTGCTCTTGAGTGGCATGCCAGCTCCCATCTACAGCAGTCGTTCATGCCACAGCCTGAGAGACAGTTGGTTTGGACCTCGTCCTTGGCAAGTTCGCTTTGATGGTTGTAAGGATAGACTTAGTAACTCCTTATATTGTTCTCGTGTTGAAAACTGAAGTCTTTTGGCAACTGTCTGTAAACCATTAGCACTCATTCAATGAGGATGGAAACTGACAGCAAGACAGGAGCCACTCGATCAGATTTGATTTGCACTTGATTTGTAGACCCGAGTGCTGCTGATCCGATTCCTAATTCCGAACTTAAGTAATACCACTTTAAACTTCTAATTTTACTCCCAGACCTCCCACTTGACCCTGTGCAGCTCCTATTCCCACTCTACAGCAGAAAGGAGTCAGCCAGTCCCAAAACCTCTCCCAGGCACGATACTCCCTCTCTCCGGAGAAACCCCAGGGCCAAGTTCCCGTCTGCTGGGCCCTCTGTCAGCTCGCTGGAGTGTGTCTCAACCCCCGCCAGCAGAAATACATAAATAAATGAATAAATAAATAAATAAATGAAGAAATAAATTAATTAAATGCTGAAATAAATAAATGCAGATATGCATAAATGAATGAATAAATGATTTTGTCAAAAGTGTCATTTTTATTTGTGCTATTTTTGTACCATTTGTGTTATACTACATTTATTTCTACATTTATGTATTTCTACATTTATTTATGTATTTCTACATTTATTTATTTTTACATTTATTTATGCATTTCTACATTTATTTATTTCTGTATTTCTATGTCCGTATGTTAATAAGGTAGGCGGTCCTAACCTCTCTCAATACAGGATTGGTCAATTAGGCAAACCAGTCAGAACAACCGTTTCTGTTAGGAATGAACACGAGATACCAATTAGCCTAGTTAGCTTGCTAAATTTATTAAAGGGGTCCTATGATGTTGCTAAAAAGAACATTATTTTGTGTAATAACGCCGTTTCCTTTATACTTTTGCTGATATTTTCAATAGATTGCTGTTCACTGTGACCCAAAATATGTCTGCATAAAACATAATTTAACCCTTAAAAGACCATAAAGCGACAATATTTATTTATTGCTATTTTCCATCGTGACAAAAATAATACAATTTCAGGATTTTTTTTTATGATTTAATGTTTGTGAATACATTATTTTTTGTACATTAACATTTGTATTTTATTAGTACAAAAACATTTATTAATATACATCATTTTTTTATGAAGGAAAGAGTGTTTGAAAATGGGACATGATGTAAGTGCTAGAATGCACTTTGGGGTGAATTTGCCTTTAAATTTCTCCAAAATTGTAAAGTAAAATGACTTGAAAATTAACACAGTAATAGTCAGGGTCCCTGTGAACAGGAATCAATTGAAAGAATGAGGAAAACTATAAAGGAAAGATTTTTATGAGTGTTTGAAAATGGGTAATGGTGCAACTGCTAGAATGCACTTTGTTTTTTGGAGTGATTTTGCCATTATTTTTCTGCAAAACTATACAGTACAATGATTTGAAAATTAATACAGTAATAGTCAGGGTGACTGTGAACAGGAATCAATTCAAAGAATGAGCAAACCTATTAAGAAAAGGTTTTTATGAGTGTTTGAAAATGGGACATGATTTAAAAGTGCTATAATGCACTTTTACACTTGGGGTGAATTTGCCTTTAATTTTCTCTAAAACTGTACAGTAAAATGACTTGAAAATTAATACAGCAATAGTCAGTGTGACTGTGAACAGGAATCAATTAAATGAATTAGCAAAGCTATAAAGAAAAGGTTTTTATGAGTGTTTGAAAATTGGTAATGGTGCATCTGCTAGAATGCACATTGATTTTTGGAGTGATTTGCCTTTAATTTATACAAAATTTGTACAATAGATTTAACTTAAATCGGAACTTAATGGAAAGATTTTATAAATGTTTATAAAATATATAAAAATATATTCTGATGTCGCTTTATGGTCTTTTTAGGGTTAAATTACGTTTTATGCAGACATATTTTGGGTCACAGTGAACAGCAATCTATTGAAAATATCAGCAAAATAAAGGAAACGGCGTTATGACAGCGTCTTTACATCCATTTTGACCGCTCCTAGCACCCATACCGCAAGTGCGCGATTAGACGCGCAAAACAAAAAAAAGTGCGGCTGGCTTGACCGTGTATTTTCAAGACACGGCTGGCTTGACCGCAGTTTCAGAGCGCATGTGAAGCTGACCTGCTACATCTTGAAAACTGGCGAACACAGCTGGATCAAGGTCTACATCCATATCAGCACTGAGTAGCAGCCACTTTCAAATACAACATTTTCACTGCAGTGAAAAACTTTTGCTCTCCCGCTTGCCGGACACAAAGCGAGGCACGCACATTCGGAAGCAGTCTACGTAGCTCTTACACAATTAAATATTACAAAAAATATTGTATTTTGTTGGGTGATGACGTCATAAAATATGACGACAGACATTCAAAGCTTCATTGTAAAACCTCAAAAGAAGCTTCGAATGTAAATATATGACAAAAATGGCATTCAGTTCAGTCTAGTATGAACGGTCAGAATGACCGCTATGGCCATTCTAGTAGTTATAGATTTCCGGTAGTTCTAGTGTTAAATGCAAATCATTAGCAATGGTACTTAAAAAACCCGCCATATTTAACAGAACTAGTATCCACAGTAGTACAGCCGTAATGATAACGATCCTGTTAAAAAAATCCTGCACTGAGAGAGGTTAGGACCGCCTACCTTATTAACATACGGGCACAGAAATAAATAAATGTAGAAATGTAGAAATGCATAAATAAATGTAAAAATAAATAAATGTAGAAATACATAAATACATGTAGAAATACATAAATAAATGTAGAAATAAATGTAGTATAACACAAATGGTACAAAAATAGCACAAATAAAAATGACACTTTTGACAAAATCATTTATTCATTCATTTATGCATATCTGCATTAAATTACTTAAAGGGGTCCTATTATGCTTTTTCACTTTTTTAATTTTAGTCAGTGTGTAGTGAGTTTGTTTGGGCATAAAAAAGATCTAGAAAGTTACAAATCTCAAAGTCCACTCCAAAGGGAGATATTTCGTTTTTAAAAAATCCCTTTTCAAGAACTACAACGAACGGCTCGTTTGGACTACAGCGTTGGTTTCCGGTTGTGGTTAGAACGCTTGGTTGAGTGCATCAGACGAGACGATGAAGAAGTTCATCAAAGCCGGAACTAATCGAGCCGTTTGTGCCAGGCTGGGGAGAAAGGTATTTTAATAATATAAATTATGTGAAAAATTATGCGTTTTTCGAACCACCAAGCATGAGAGCATGTTCTAGTACACCCCCAAAACAAAATCAAGACTTTGTAAAAGAGCATAATAGGACCCCTTTAAGCATTTAATTATTTATTTATTTATTCATTTATTTATTTATGTATTTCTACATTTATTTATTTATTTCAGCATTTAATTATTTATTTATTCCTTTATTTCTTCATTTACTTATTTATGTATTTCTATATTTATTTATTCATTTATGTATTTCTACATTTATTTATTTATGCATTTATGTATTTATTTATTTATTCATTTATTTATTTATTTATACTTAAGACATTTCTCGTCCTCCATAGAGATGTAAGTAAAAACAGCTAGTAAAAAACAATCCCCCACAGCCTGAGGAGAGTGACTAACTTCCAACTGAAGCAGTCCAATCTAAACAAAGCTTACTTAAGCTCGCTCCCCAATATCTTACAATTCATCATGCTGGTTTCCAGGTTAATTTCCTAAAATGACTGTTTCCATTTACTCAGTTTACACACTTGAAAAGCGCTCTCTAACAATCTGTCTTAAATATACAGTCATTCTGCATTGGGGTTTTCACACACTTCATGCCCAAAAACCCCAGAAGTTTGCATATTAACCAGTATAATACAAATTCAGCCAAAGAAATAATAGTCCTACCTCCATGAAACAGGTCCCTGCTGCGGTGTTCTCCTTAATGGATGCATTGTAGAACTTGCTGCCAAACACAGGTTCATTATCATTAATATCCTGTAGGATCACTTTGACCACAGCTGTAGAAGATAAAGGTGGTCGTCCTCTGTCGGCAGCAACCACAGTTACACTCGGCATAGGGTCCGTTTCGTAATCAAGCTGGGTCAAGGTGGTGACGATACCAGTGACTGCGTCAACACTGAACCAGTCTGAATGAGTTTCTTCGTTCTGTAGGATGCTGTACTGAACATCTCCGTTGGGTCCCTGGTCTTTGTCCCGTGCTGTAACCTGTACAACAAAACTTCCCGGAAAGGCAACCTCTGGAATAACCTGGATGTATTCTGGCTGGTCAAACAAAGGCGGGTTGTCGTTAACGTCCGTGACCTGAATGGTAAATGAAGACTCTGCCCGTAATGGAGGAGTGCCAGAATCTGTGGCCAAGACTCTGAGTTCATAATGGTCTTGCTCTTCACGATCAAGGATCTGATCTACACAGATGAGATAGATGATGCTATCTTTGGTGGTCAAAGCAAACTTTCCATCACCCCCTTCCAAAGACACATTCACATTGGCATATTCTCCATAATCAGGGTCCGTGACTGAAATCCTAGCCACGTACTGGCCAGGCTGCGCTCCTTCAGAGATGCGTGGAGAACCATCCTCACTGAGGAAGATGATGGTCATGGTGGGCTGGTTGTCATTGTAGTCTCGCACCTGGATGGTCACAAAAGCATTGGTGACCTCTGGTTGACTGGCATTGTCCCGAGCCTGTACCACAAGCTCGTGAACTCTTCTCATCTCGAAATCCAAAGGCTTGTTCAGAGTGATAACTCCAGTTCGAGTGTCAATGACAAAGTAGCGATCAGGATCACTCTGTCTCCTGTTGATGTCGTAGAGCACCAACCCATTGTCGCCTTCATCAGCATCTGAAGCAAACACCTGCAGTATATTGTTCCCAGGTTGAAGGTTCTCTGAGATCACTGCATGGTAGCGACTCTGGTTGAAGACTGGGGCGTTGTCATTGATGTCCTGCACAATCAAATCCAGGATCATTTGTCCAGTCCTCTTGGGTGAACCACCATCAAATGCTTCCAGGAGCAGAGTGTACGAAGATCTGGTCTCTCTGTCCAAAACTGCATTGACTACCAAATCCAAGTAGAGCACTTTGTTGGATCCTCGTTTGGTTTCAAGAAGAAAAGCTTGTCCTACATTTCCATCCGTTATGATGTAGCCTTGCGTAGTGAGCTGGCCCTCATCTGCATCCAAAGCAGGCTCAAGAGGAAACTTGGTGCCAATGGTTGTCTGTTCTGGAATCTTAAACATGGCTCTTTTTCTTGGGAACACTGGAGCGTGGTCGTTGATGTCATTTACTAAGATGGTGACTTCTACGGTTATTCCGGTTATGGTGACTGCTATGAAGCTGTAACGGTCCCGTACTTCCCGGTCCAAGACCTTTGCGGTTTTTATGATCCCTGTACTCTCATCGATGTCCAGATCGGTGCCGACACCTGTACCCTGATGATCTGAGATGAAATAATGGGTTGCAGTCATGTCAGGTGGGAGGCCAGCACTAATGTCACCTACTACAGTTCCTGCTGGCTGTTCCTCATCTAGCTGGAGCTGCAACGTTCCTGGCACCATGGATGAGTGGATGGTCATGAGTTGTAGCGCCACATAGTGGATCACCAATATCCACCACCAAGCCCTGTTTTGATGCAACGGATCCATAATCGTCCTTCCTTTACTATTCATTGAATATTCTTCTTACAAAACCTGACAGGACAAATGGAAAATGACATTAGTTAGAGAAACAAGGATAAGTGAACTAACAGAAAGTGGTTCGACATAATCCAAAAATCTAAAAAAGCATGCATTACAAAAAGATGGATTACACAAGCAGGCTCAGTTACAGTTATGACAAGAATGCTTAAGTGGCTTTCCACATGTTGCATGAGTTCACCTTTAATAAAGCAGCAGCACACCATGTGCACACATGTGGTACCTGCATTTTACTGTCAGCTAATAAGTCAAGATATTACTGCTATAATTAAAACGAGAAGCTTCACTGTACTAAAATGAAAAGAAACCACATAGTGGTTAGACACGTCCCAAAAAGGTCTTATAGTCTTTTTGTCTGATTGTTTTAGTCATAGTTTTTGCCCTTTAACAAAACTATCCTTTAAATTCCTGTCATGATGATTATTTTAGTTAATGTTGGCATGTTTGTTAGAGAGATCCAAACTTAAAATACTTAATTTTCCCTTCAACTCCCATTTCTTTTGGGGTGTAAACTTAAGGAATGTTCTCCTACAGAAGAATATCTGTGCAATGATGGACAGGAGCCTAAAATAGAGACTGTGGCTAACATGACCCCCCCTTTTTAGTAAAACTATTCAACTGCAGCCCACACTGATGCAAAAGAGAGCCAAGAGGACCCTTTAAAGCCAACTGAGTATTAACCCTGTCGTATATTAATGCCAATACTAATGCCCAAAATGAAGCTAGAAAAACGCTGGTGGGCCAATTCTTATATATTAAAACCACAAAGGTCTCCTCTGAGTGTTCCTCCAGCTCCTTTTTAAATTAGCAATTCCTCATCCATAAAATTGCAGCTTGTGGGCCTGCAAACTATGACGACCTTATTGTTGAAATTATGATTCCTGGATTAGGCCCTTTTCTAGGTCCAAATGAATTATAAACATTCTGTAAGACGGGATCTTAAATATTTACGTATGCTTGTTAGAAGAACTTGACTCATCCAGCCCAGCTACTCAAGTATGAAGGATCTGCAAAGCAGAAAGGAGATGAAAGATTGAAAGTTATGAGAGAGCTTATTATCCAAGATATTATGAATTGCGTGGTTTTCTGGTTCCCTTTTTGGAATAAAAGCATTACAAGAAAATTGTAATTCACATGCAAAGGGACAACTGAACCTCACATTTGACTCTGCCTTTGACTAAATCTCTTGAAACAACACTGTAAATCAACATTGATCCCCTTTATAGCACATTTTTAAAAGTAAGCTAGATAGAGATTGCCAGTGCCACTTAGATTTAAGTCATAGTTTTTGCCCATTAACAAAAATATCCTTTAAATTCCTGTCAAGTTATGAGAGAGCTTATTATCCGAGATATTATGAATTGCGTGGGTTTTCTGGTTCCCTTTTTGGAATAAAAGCATTACAGGAAAATTGTAATTCAGATGCAAAGGGACAACTGAACCTCACATTTGACTCTGCCTTTGACTAAATCTCTTCATTTAAAAATGTGCTATAAAGGGGATCAACAAACAACACAGTAAATCAACATTGATCCCCTTTATAGCATATTTTTAAAAGTAAGCTAGATAGAGATTGCCAGTGCCACTTAGATTTAAACACAAACAGAATGGACTGTATGCAGTGTAATTTTCCAAGAAAAGTGAGTTTATGAATTTAAAGCAATCATAATTTTAAAAATGTTTAATACATTTGTAAAAAAAACTAATGTTTTTACTTAAACTTTTTTTTTTTTTTTTAAATAGCAATGTGTATATGTCTTAATTGCTGAGTCCTGCACATACTGCGACTCACATGTTTTTCTGACAATTTAAGCCTAAGTCTTAACCAAGGACTGAAGACAAAATGAAGACATGAGCAGTTCTAAGATGAGCCTGTCACCGTCTGCATTACTACGAAAAGCCACAAAATCAATTTCAGGCCAAGGGAAATAATCATGTCATTCTCAATCACATAATTTTAAAAATGTTTAATACATTTGTAAAAAAAACTAATGTTTTTACTTAAACTTTTTTTTTTTTTTTTTAAATAGCAATGTGTATATGTCTTAATTGCTGAGTCCTGCACATACTGCGACTCACATGTTTTTCTGACAATTTAAGCCTAAGTCTTAACCAAGGACTGAAGACAAAATGAAGACATGAGCAGTTCTAAGATGAGCCTGTCACCGTCTGCATTACTACGAAAAGCCACAAAATCAATTTCAGGCCAAGGGAAATAATCATGTCATTCTCAATCACTGTGAAAGAAAAATGACTTCACAATAAAATTCTATACAATCGACCACAGGATTTCACATGTTTTCATAAAGTAAATAAAAACAGAATCACAGGAAATACAGAGAGGCTCCCTCCGGTGGTGGACTACAGCTATATATATTTTTCCCCCTCTACAAAATTTTTATGCTACTTTTTTCACTTTCTACCCCACAGGTTATTTGTTTTAAGTAGGTAAGTATGTCTCAATGTGTCCGTAGGTTTAACTCGATTAACTCCAGAGTGACTGGTAGTGTTGAATCTTGCGCACAGCTGCACATGTGGTTAATCTAAAATGTGTGTGAATGAGTCTGATGATGCAGGTGTCCACATAAAAGTGTGTGTGAACGCCTGTGTGTGTGAGTCAGATCTGTGCGTGCTGTGCGCCTCATTGCGGTAGTCTGTCAAGTCTGTGGTAGTGACAGTGTGTGTGTGTGTGCCTGAGCGAGGGAGCAGACCAGGAGGGCTCCACACAGTCTGCCCTGCACCCTCTCTGGCTTTGCTGCATTGTAATTGGGGTCTGCTGGAAGCCTGCCCTGTGCATATGGGAATCCAAAGCTAATTTCAGTCTGTCAGCATCACAGGGACTGAGAAACACACACACACACACACACACACAAGCAGGAACACTCTCATATGTTTAAGAAAGTACAGGCACACACACCCACACACAATACCTCCAACGTAGATTATGTGTATCAAACACTTCTTCTCGAAAGTAAAGCTTCCAAATACATGACGCCCATAAGTGTGTGTATACACACACACACACACATTTATATTGTGAGATTTCAAAACAAAAATACAATTAAAAAAATATAGAAATATATCTTAATTATAGCATTATAATTATAATTATGATTCATATTTTATAATATTAAACAATATAAATTACATTTATATCAAATTATATAATACATTTTATTTTAAACACACTAAAAGCCTTCTTAAACTGTTCATTGAGGTTTTAAGATTAAAAATTTTACTGTGAACAAAAATATTATGATTGGTTCTCCAGACATTGAGGCAATGTCCCAGACTTTGTCAAAGGCTGAAACAAAGTTGCACAGATGTGTTCAACGGGCACTGCCACTTTTACTAACGACTTGAACCGACCTCCAAAGAGCTGGACATGTACCACGGCAAACGAACCTAGACAACTGCTATTTTGTCCAAGATAAGTTTCTTTTTCTTGCATTTAATGCCTCGTTAAACTACATGGCATGAAGAGAAATACTCTTGGATTCCAGCTAAATATAAAAGGGTTGTAACTATACCATATTATTCATAAACCATATATATATATAAAGTGGAGTTCATACCGATCAAATTAGGTCAAGACGTTGGCCATATATCTTATAATTCTGCTAATTTTATAAGAGCATGTTGAAAGTGTTATATCGCTGTTTCTGACTTTCCATCTTTGGGCGTCTTTCCAACACTCTGGGTCATGTGTTTAACCCAGACCACTTAATACGACAAAGGGCTTGTGGTTTAATTATAGAAAATGGCCCATTTGAAGAAAAAAAGAAAACTCTGGTGTACAAGGCACAGTCTATCCCTTGACAAAGTCTGACACAGATGAAATGAAAACAGGTCTGCTCTATTTAATTTAAAGCATTCCCTCAATAACACTTAATAATGGTCTCCAAGCTGTTCACACCTGCTGATTCCAAGCACCTCAGGGCAGTTTTGTACTTTTTTTTTTTTTATAATCTTCCATTAACGAAAAGGAGAAGATAGCAGATTTGTGGGTATGTAGACCACTAATATTTCTGAGCAAGTGTTGCTGCCTTCCTCCATTAGCCAGAACCTCCATTCCACACAATGGTTCCAAAGATCTGACAGAGCAGAAATCTGGAGCTAAACAATCCCAAAGAAGCTGCTCTGTTAAACACTGAAACCACTCTGGCCAAGACGCTGGGGATGAAAACAACCACAGCTGGCCAGACCAATGCTGATCATCTATCACTCGATGTCCAAAACGCTTTCCCAACCAGTGGAAGACATCCACGTCACTCACGACACCTCAAACAACACTCGCACTGGAATACTGTAATGACTGCAAACACGGCTTTAAAGAATTATGTTTTTTCTAAAGTTCATTTCGGTTAGATTGAGAGGGCGGATGAGGTAAAGACAATATATTGGCCCCTTCAGTGTACATGATGAGTGAGAAAAGGCCCTGAAAGCCAAAAAGACCTTAAAAAGAAACCCTAAGCAGCCATAAAGTAACACCATCAATCTCAACATTGGGCAACTCAAATATTTCCATTTTAAAGGATGTTTTGTGCTGGGCCAAATTAACTTCACGATGACTATCATTTGATCTCAAGCAAACATGCTGTCACACTGGGATTGTTTTCCTAAAATGTATTGCTTTTACAAGATAACGGAAAGAAATCCAGGAAAACAACCAACCTGGCCAATCGTGATCAATTTCAATACAACTTCTGCTTGTTTGAGCAATTCACTCACTCTGAGATCCAGTGAGACTTGGCAAGAGAGGCTTCATGTTGAAGCACTTATCTAAAATAATAGATCTGCAAACACCAACCACACACTGAGCCTTGTAACTACAGTTGGAAACTGAGAACCAATTCTTATTCAGAAGCAGTTCCATTTAAAAAAAATTTATAGATAAATAAATAAATACCAGAACCGACTACCAAATGAATTAATCAAAAAATACAGCACAACCAGTGTAGTCTGATTCAAAAACAAATGAATCTAATGAGTCGATTCTTCTCACTAGTGCAGTCCAGTTCCTGAGCAAATGACTCTTATAAACCAGTTCTTTTTAATGAATCAAACACGTGCAACTTACAACTAACTGTGAGACTTAAATCAATGTAGTTCCTGACTGGTTGTTCAAATGACTTGTATGGTTTTTTTTTTTCAGTGGTATTTAAAAAGAAAATTACCACACATATGCACCTATTTCAGCTCTAAAGTTGCAAAGATTAAAGTCTCAAATCCAAAGAGATATTCTTTATAAAAGTTAAGAGTCAGCCACGCCTACCTAAAACGGCTCGTTCTAACACGCCCCCAACATACCTACGTCACTATCTGGGAAGATTTTAATAACGCCGCCCAAATGTTCATGCAAAGAAAGAAGGCGT
>NW_015625577.1:2073452-2077502 GCF_001515625.1 Sinocyclocheilus rhinocerous
ACAAGGCATCATCACCATATGGCAAGGGGCGTAAGATTTCCGTCACACGCTTGAGGTATTCGGCCAATCACAACGCACTGGATAGCTGGCCAATCAGAGCACACCTCGCTTTTTCAGACCGATGAGCTTTGTAAAAAATCGACGCGCTTCAGAAAGGCGGGGCATAGAGGAGAAACAATAATGTACAGTATGTGGAAAATAATGTTTTTTTAACCTTAAATCGCATAAACACATTTCATTACACCAAATAATGTTCTTCATTATTATCATATGACCCCTTTAACTAGAACCGATGAGGAACCAGACAAATCAAACCATCAAAATTATGTTTAATTTCCATCCATACTCATAATAAACCAGCAATTAAGGATGCAAGGCTTCATTAAATGCATTGTGTGCCACCATCCCTTTACCTTGACTCAATGGTTGAGTTGAACCTACGTTCTCAATACAGTAGTCCAGTATAAGCCACGGTAGATGTGCTCCACGGGAGCTGGTGGGAAAGAAGAAAACCATCTGCGGGCCTCAGATATGTACGTGCACTGCTAATCTAAATTAGATACATTTGTGCCATGGGAAAAAAGGAGGCTCTATCAGCCTTGGTTTGGCCAGCATTTAGGATGTTCTGGCTTCAGGGGACCATCTTTTTCCCACACCCTCCAACCTGCTGAGTGTGTTTGTGGAAATGTTTGTGGAAGGAGGTCTGCGCGCTGAACAAAACAAAGAACCACACGTGCTGCTCGGTCCTTTGAACATGACACCAGCTGATACAGCTTCAGTTACGGTGCGAAATTGGAAACATCTGGTAGCAACGAGTGGACGAGTTCAGTACAGAGTTTATGAAATTCACCGTGTGTAGTTTTAACTGAACACAGACTGTACCATCCCATTTGCAGATTGTTTCAAAGAGAGGTATCATGTCCGGTATGCCTGTTGCCATATGGAGAACCGTATATTTGAGTTGTTGCCCCCACAGTCAAACAAATCCATATCAGACTGAGACGTACAAGCCGTAGCTGCAGTATTTTGTCTTCCTCTGTCCCTCAGGAGATTCAAGTTACGCCTATAACAAATGCTACTTTGACAGTTATCCATTTTATGTTTATGTACTATCTAAAGCTAAATCTTTGTCTTTTTAATTGACATCCACAAAATACAAGGTCAGAACAGATTCTGGGGGCAAATCTGTAGAATTCAAGAGTCAAGAAGAAACAATGTTCACGAACCATTTTACTTCCAAAAACATTTCAGGATGAAAAGGAATATTTAATGACAATGAATTGGAAACGGTCTAGGCAATAATGAGAAGCCATAATAACTCAAAAGAGATGGCATAGTTGAGTTGCGCACTTTTATAACCCCTAAATCAGTGCAGAAAACATGACAACCATGAATTTTTCGAAATGTTACTTAAACATAAATGGGATAATGATAATGACATTTGTAATGAGTGTAACTTGATTCTCCTAAGGGAAACCTATGAAACCTAAACCTAACCATAAAGCACAACCCCTTACCCAAACCCTAAACCTAAAATAATATGAAAAATAAAAATAAATACATTTATAAAAACCTATAAAATTTAATAAAGTGCGATTAAAAATAAAAATATAATAAAAATATAATTTGCATAAATAATATTATTATTTTTATTATTTGTATAAAGTATATAACTATATACTTTCAAATCCATAATTACTGAACACACAAGGGGCAACAAACATGTATAACTTCTCAAATTTTTGCAGGCATAACCCAAAGGCACAAAGGTGATAGTTCATGTGGGATACGAACCTACACCTTTTCTGTAAATACAAGAAGGAGGTCAAACTGACCCTACATGGCTTTACAGGACATGTGTACAGACAAACCTCCCTTCAGAACCTTAATGAGAAACGCAGATGCAGGGGCAACAGCCCTCTGGCATGCAATCTCTGCCGTTCACTCTGTACACCACTCTGGAGACCAGATGCTGCAACTGCATACGGCTTTAGTGCTCCACCAGAGACCTGTAAGGATGGGTTTAACTACACCACAGCAGAGGTACTGGAACTGTCTGATCATCAGAGAAACCTTGCCTAAGCCAAAAGGATGAGATCAAGACTGATGTAAAGTTGTGAGTGGTTGACTCCGCAACGACCCCGTTTTTTTTTTTTCCTCCTAACATCCGAATGGATCTCTGTTCACCCGAGACGGTCCGAGGTCAGGGATGGAGCTGAGAAATTAACTGATCGTCCACTGGGATGAGAGTCTGGTGACATAATCTTTGGAATGTCTTAAAAGCCCTTTGGCGTTCGATCTGGTTGTGCTCTGTCTGAGGGTCAGACATCAATTCTGCAGCTATTTTCATTGCACACTTTATGAATTTCACTCAGTCCAGTAACTAATAAAAAATGGTTGACGCTCTAAACCTTTCTTCGGCTCGGCTCACACCAGAATCAACTACACTTCCTGTCTAGCATTCAGCCGCCTCCTAGTTTTATCTATGATTTATTCGATTCTCAATGTTTCGTTGTGGCTGTCGAATCAAACATGTTGTTCTTATTTAAACACCATCATAATATAAACGACCCAGTGCAGTCTGCTTATTTGCGTGATGAACACGGTTAATTTTCAAGCTCATGACTTCATCTGAACAAACTGGAACTTGAATTAACTCGGGATGTGACTCACTAATCTTATGGATCTATCCCAAAACGGAGTGCGAACATGTGGTGCTTAGCAAACGGGCGATGATGGGCGGTACTTTATATTCTAATAAACAGTAGCTAAATCACTGCGGTATCGCACTATGGCAACCAACGAACCAGACAAATGGAAGTCAACTGAGCTGAATGAGTGAAAACAACCTTATTATCTTGATGAATATTAATTATTGTCATCCTCAGAGGGAGATTTGGAATGTGGTCTGGATGAACCCCGGCCAGTCACCAGCACAAAAGCACAGCACTTCTCTACGGCTAACAAAAGAATTCCACTGATGAACCAATTTAAGAGGAATGTCTTGCAAGGAGAGAAAATCTATATGCTCTGGCGTGTCAAGAAAGTTAAATAAATGACCACTGGACATCTGCCTCTGTTATTCTGCAACTGATTTCCTCTGAGGTGCAACACGTTGCCAAAAATATCATCTGAGATACACCAGCCAAGAAAGGTCAGGCTGTGGGTGACATTAATAAATACATTAAAACGGCAATTTAATTGGAAATGTTGCAAAGCGGATACAACGCTTTTATTTGTTGTATTTGAAATCAGATACAATAATTTTGTAGGGTTTATTAAGTAACCTTCCGTTTTCTATAATACTGGAGGTCTAGATTTATAAAGCCCACCTCTCAAAGTTTTTACAGGCTGCCACAGCTGGTATATTGTGTTTTCTCAGATTCATTTTCAAAAGCAAAGAACTAACGTTATGCAATACACATCACCCCCTCAATGAAAAGAATCGTTGAGGAGGCTTTTGTGGCCTGCAAAAGGGTTACACCAATACCAGGCTAGATTAAAAACAGCAGTGCAGAATATACAAATAACTGGAGCTCAGTGGTTAAACTGCAGCAGTTGCAAGCACAGTGAACCACCACATATCTCTGAACCAATAGACTTCTAATGTGTCTTGTGAGTCATGGTTAGGAAATACAATAGCTCCTAACTTCAAATTTAGTATTGATGTCAATATCAGCTGCATTTTGACACTGTCTGGTTAATTGCATTGATTTATTACAAACAGCATGGTGTAGGTCTGATTCATTCCAGTAAACATTTTTTTAGAGTTGCCTAACATCCATTTCTACCACATCCACCAGAAACAAACAACAATGCATGCACTTCCACTTCAGAATGTTTACAATAACCATCATAAACAGTGTTTCCCCTGCCATTATTTTAGGGGGGCGGCCCGCCCCCACAACGGCACCCCCCGCCCCCCTTGCAGGGCAAGCTAATATTTAATTATATTTTCTCTATAGCGCCAGATCACAACAGAAGTCATTTAAAGTGACCTTTCCTATAGAACAGGTATATACCTTGTTCTTTTATTAAGCAAACTAAATA
>NW_015625577.1:2077523-2086747 GCF_001515625.1 Sinocyclocheilus rhinocerous
CCCCCCCCCCCCCCCCAAAGCCATAAACCTAGGGGAAACACTGATAAATCAATTCATATCATACTGTAGAGTGCACACAAACTGCACTAAACTACAGATGCAAACAACTAACTTGATGCATTGAATCCAAAATAAAACTGTAACTAAGAAACAATGCACTCAAGTTTGAATCACAACTTCTCCCTGATATCTCAATGGTTTCATCTCAGTTTTGGATTGCACATGAAACACTACATAGTGCATGTCTGTGGGCTTCCTAGCTAGATAAGTGATCAATTAGTGCAGTGATTTCAGTGTTTACAGAAATTAGAAATTCTAAATGTATTTTCTGTATATTAAAGCTACCCAGCATGCATAGTGATAAAATCTGACATTATGCTTCCATTCTAGTCCAATAAGTCGTTCTGCAAACGACTATGGCAAGCTGCCTACACATTTATTCCTAAAAACTAACTAGCATCTGTTACTATGTTACTAATGTTTTAACGACTAATAAGTAACCCAATGGTGACAAATAACTTAGTAAATATTTGTACTAATAATGTATTCCAATTGTTCATGTTTCCCATTTCAGTTTTACCAGCAATGAATAACAGGTCTTGTTGTTTAGTTATCTATTCCAACTATCTAGGCTATACACTTCTATACAAGTACATATTTTTCACATACTATGGTCTATCCCAATTGTACATATTTTTTTGTAATCTCATTATTACAATTGCTTTATTTAAAACTGCAATTTATTAGTTAATATGTAGTCATTATAAAGGAGTACAAATATCCAAGTGATCCAAGTTAGGCTTATTAAAGTATTCATTACTAGACCAAATATAAGTACTACTAACATCAAAATAGACACGTCAGTTTTAACGAATAAATGTTAAGCCAGCTTGCCATAAGCGCGCGAGTTGACTGCGATGGAAGCGTTGTAATTTGCCGCGTCTCGGCATGATGGAGTATAAAGTCGTAACGTTAGTTTAACGCCACTGACGCACTTTTTCCATGAAACACTTACACTCATCTGTTCTTGCTTTTCAGTGATAGCGATCCGGTCTGTGCCAACGTAACGTCAGTAAAACCAGCCAAAAATGAAATGTCGTATCAGAAAAATCCCTTTTAGATTATATCCATCTTCCTACAAGTTATCTTTCGCGTACCACAGCAACTTCCACTAGTAGATTTCCAGTTTTCTGTATTTTCCCGTTGTTGTCAAGTTCAGAATACGCTGCGCCAATTCAAAAGGACTCCAAACTGAGCGCAGCAGACAGGATGAAATCAGTCCGTCAGCATCGACAACAGCATCCAACTCTAGAATCCACACTTCCAACACACGCTCTCAACCTCCTGGAGTGAAACTCGACACCAGCCCTTCCCACTCTCTCATGAATATCCATGAAGCACGTGTAGAAGCGGGGTAATAGCGCGACCTCACCGAACGGCGGCGACAGCGGGCCAAAGCAGTGTGACGTGATTCGCTCAGACTTTGGTGCCACCAGTCTTCTTCAGACGGAACTGAATTTATTACATTTAGGGTAGAGCGGGGGAAAACGCCCCCCCGTTTTCGTTTTTTCCAAAATAATCACAAGATAAAGTCTAGATAAAAATCTAGTAAAGATAATTTTTCACAAGAGTGATGTAGAAGTATGAGCTTACCCGCTTACACTGGTGATGTACCTGAGAGAAAACGGATTTCACTGTAAATGTTTAATTTTCTGCAGTAAGAAGAAGTGTTTTAAAGCATGTTTGTAGAACATCACAGTTATATATGATATGAGAACAGTGGGGCCTGTAGATAGGGAGCACGTGTTACTTAAGAAAAATATAGGCTAATTATATTTTCAGAATGACAGCCTAATTTTTTTTCTCAAACATAGTCTGTGGGCAAAACGCCCCTTTGGTACAAATGTAATTTTTGTTAAAAATCTAATAGCAAGAAAACTCTTGGACATTTTTCATAGTTGGTTTATAATTTATGTAATTGTCACTAAAACTATGATAATTTTTCTGAACACATTTAACTTTTGTTTCACAGAAAAAAAAATTACACAGTTCTTAGGGGGGCATTTTCCCCCACTCTACCCTAATTTAAATGTAGAATCTCTATCTATCTATCTATCTATCTATCTATCTATCTTTTTCAGTACCATGTTTATTTGTTATTGCCTACGAAAATAATTTAGCACACCATCTGATTTATATAATTCAAACCACACAGTCCATATTATATAATATACAGTTCTGACACAACAAAAATAAACACACATGCAAAATATATAAGGAGAAAGAAAGGTGTAAGAAAAAAAAATTGATCTCGAGAAATCCATCATTCTTACAGGTTTGCGATGTGGTCTGGGTGAGAGTGAGCGAGAGAAGGCCAAGACAACAGATTTAACGTCAGGTCATGTAACTGAACGATTCCTCCCATCTGGTGGTTGTCTAAGAGAAGCATGTTGAACGCCCTGGAGGACACTTACTTTCATCTGCTGCGGAGCTGGAGCCATGACCTTGGATCACTTTCTGGCCTCATCAATCCTAAGAGACAACAAAAGAACAAATCACTGTCTGTTTGCATATAAATCCTTTTGACACAGATAAAGGCAAAGCACTCCTAAAGACCTTGTACTGTGCAGAACCCACTCAAAAAGTTTCATTATGGTGCAAAACACCTTATATAATATTTTTATCAATGCATCCATCAGGAAAATCACTTTTAGCCTCAAAGGCAACTGCAGTCTGCTTGGATGAGCTCCCATATCATATGTGGTAAGAAAAAAATCCTTATTTGTTTCAGGGAAAGTTCCATTCATCTTGTTTAAACAATAAATTGACAGATAATATAATTAGTTTGTTCCATGTAAGTATATTGCAGTTATACATTCTATGCTCCTTCGAAATAGCAATAATGATTTTAAAAAATACTTTAGAATAGAATAGATAGCATACTAAAGCACATGCAAGATACATATATAGTTGTGTAGGCCTATTTGTGTGGCAGCCCTCTTAAACAAATATACATTTCATATTTCTTCATTAGCAAAAGAGTGCAAATAAACCTTGACAATGATCTGAAAGTTCATCCATCGAGCAGAAGCGATGCATACTGCAGTCTACATGGTATATCAAGTGATAATGTTTAAGAGCCCATGGGATCGCAAGGCCATGCCAAAATCTAGATACAAAAATACATTAGACAGGAGATGAAGTTTTCCTGAAAAAATATACTATATAGTTTATTTATATGAAAGTAGTTTAGGGAGAAGACAGGCTTGGCAGCGAGTTAGGCTGAAAAATGAAGAAAAATCTGTCTCATACACCCTTGAGTCTAAAAAACCTGCAAATTTTCATGTGTGCTGGATGGGAAAGAAAATAAAGATATAGATCCTCTTCCTTCGGTAGCACATGGCGAGAGACATCTGACTATTACAGGGACGGTAAACAAGGACATAAACTTTTGTAAGTTTCAGACAGTTTTACTCCTTAAACACTATGTTTCCTTAGTGATTCGAGGCAGTAGAGCTACATTTAGTTGATTAAAATATAACAAAAACATTTAAATTGTGAAATATTATTAAAATGTCAAATAACTTTCTATTTAAATATACTGTAGATGTAATTTATTCTGTGATGACAAAGCTGAATTTTCTCCAATTACTCCAATCTTCAGTGTCACATGATATTTCAGAAATCATTCTAATACACTGATTTAATGCGCAAGAAACACTTCTTACTATGATCAATATTGTTAACAGAAAAGATTTTTGTGGAAACCGTGATACATCTTTTTCAATAGACAGTTCTAAATGCAGCATTGATATTGATATAGAAATCATTTAATACATTTTAAATGTTTTTACTGTAACTTGTTGAATAAAAGGGTTAATTTCTTTCCCAAAAAAATTAAAAATAAAAATACCGAAATCATACTGACCCCAAACTTTTGGATAGTGTAGTAGTGTACCTCAAATGTAAAGTATGAAAATGTTTAAAATAGTATGTTCAAAATAGCATGTAGTCGTAGTTTTTAAAGCAAAAATTATTTCAAAATTCACATTTGTGGTACATATGTGGTATGAAAATAGGTGTAATTTATTACAATCTCTTCGAGTAATGTTAACCACAGACCTTATTTTACTCATAAATTAAATTTTTTTCCTAAAAACCATTTAGAAACTCCCAAAGGAACAAACAACTGTAGCTTTCCAAGTTGGCCTTCAAACTGACGTCATCACTGAAAAGCTCTACACGCACCTAAACGGGCTAAAAATGGCCTTCAAAACAACTATGAATGTATCTAAGCGAATAAACGCATGTCCACAATTTGGTAAACACTCAATTAAATGTTTACAACCAAGACGACTAAATGTTTTGGGGATCAGCAGAGAAACCAGAACATTTGTATCTGGGTGGAGCGGAACCCATCATCCAAACAAGACCAAGCAAAGCCATAAGCTCATTTTCTGTATGCAGTTGATTCACGATGTCTGAGCGACCACAGTTATTTCCTGTCAAATTCAAAACTGTCATTCTATTGTATTTATTTGTTTGCGGTGAATAAGTTAAAGCGACAGAAAATGCTCTGGGGCGGGGTCATTCTTTTACTATTCGCTATCTGATTCGGATTATGACTTCAATGGCAGTTCATACACTACATTTTGTGCAATGAGGTCATGTTTACAATGTTTACTTCATGTCAGATTGATGTATGCTAGAAAGAAGGTAATGGGCGCAGAGCAAAGTACTTTCAGTACAACATCTTTGATTAAGCCAAATAAAATGAAGCGGAAATTAAAATGTATAATTTAGCAGACATTTATCCTAAGCAATTTACTGTAAGTCAATTGCAAACACAGTCCCTCTGAAGCAATTTGGAGTAATAAAAGTCTTAGTTTCTGGACTAATATCACAAAAATCCACACCAGCGCTGCACAAAAAGCTTTAATCAGAAGAATTCGATCCAGGCCTTCTGCTGACAGGAGAAATAAATAAATAATATAGACTTAATATAGATTTTTAGATAGATTGTCACACCAATTTTGATTTCAAAGCACGACCATCATAAACAGGATACTATGAAAAACCAAAAAGATTCGTCAGTCTAACGTTGCCGCCAGCAAACTACAGCAAGATACAAAACACACTGAAAGATTAATCTCACGTTGGAAATGTTTACGGTCTGCACAATGCTAACACTGATTAGGATGATCTATCAGGGGAGCATATGTAGCCAACATGTCAGAGACGTAATGGAGACGGCCGGGCCGGGCTGAGCTTTCGTGAATCTGTGCAACTGTCTCAAAGCTTTTGTGTAAACCACAGAAAAAGATGCTTTGAACGCATTGCAATGTCACTGTCATTCCTGGAAATAACATTCAAATGACTTTCCACAAAAGGTCAAACACCCAATTCGAAGCAAATCCCTTATCAAACATATAAAACCAACTCATATTCAGGAATAAAAGAAATCTGTTGAAATGTGTTTATATTGGCTGATTCACATCTCTTACCGGTTGTCAGCAGCATTTTTCCATTGCCGTCTGCGTTTTTTTGACTGCGAGGAATCCAAACAAACTCTGGTGCTTATTTCGAATGTTCACATCTCACGCATTTATCACCCAAACATCAAGACGTGCAAAACACAATTGTTTGTTAACGGAGGGATATTGCCCGTTGTAGCTTATAAACCACTCGAGTGGAAAAGCCAGGTAATGTTTTGAGGGATCTGCTGCAGTACTTTGTGGTTAGAGTTTTGGCCACATCACACAATCACAGACTTTGAAATTGCTCCACCACGACTATTTCAGTGACAGTGGTCTGAATTATTCTGGGGCGCTCATGCAAGAGTCAGTAGTGATCGGTGGTCTGGCTTGTTGATTTGTGATAATAAGTTGAGAGGTTTATTATTTGCCTCTTGTTACCTCGCTGTTCTTGGCTCGTGAATTTTTTTTTTTACAAATCACAAAAGTTCAAGTGTCTGTTTTAAAAAAGCCTCCAAAGCACCTGCTAGTCGAATCCCTTCACATAACATCAAACTGTCACTTACCTCATTCACATTGGCTCCATTTACCGACTGTTTTTCTCTTCTCCTGGCCAGTTTCCCCGCACTGCCGGGTGTGCTTGAGGCGACTATTCATGAGAAAGTGCCTGAAACCTTCCCATCTCATCTGTGAAATTACAAGAGGTAGATTTAGATGCTACTTCTGAACATTAACAGAAAAGGTAATGAGTTCATGTTTAAACATATCAGACTTTTAACAAACAGTTCAGTTTTATTCTTTTTAAATTTACCTCTGAGAAAAGGGTCCTTACATGTTGCCTGAGGCCCTTGTTTGACGGCTCCTCAGTCTGTTTACACAATCCCTGTCATATCAGAGAGACACATCCCTGGCAATCTCAACTGCTCTGTCTGTAGTGATTTACAACTCTGTCAAAATACTCCTGCTTAACTGATTTAATGGATGCAGTGTGATCCAGACAGGCTTGATCTTGGTTTATATTTCATTCTTTTCAAACTATACAATAAAGTAAAGCACTAAAGACTTGCCAAGCACCCATCTAGTAGTATTCATTTAAACTGCAAATAGATGTAGAACGAAACCTTAAATAGCAGGGCATGTTGTTTCATTGTCATTATAGACAATGTGACAACATGCCCATAGATGATGATAATAATAATAATAATAATAATAATAATAATAACCTTTATTATTATAACATCAACAACTTGGTGATTACAAAAATATTTATTATTATTAATAATAATAATAATAAATAATAATAATAATAAATCATCGCTACTGTACATTAAGCTGGGGCAAGTTGTCACTTGTATTTTAAGTATAATAGTTTAACTGAATGTAATACAGTTTGTTAATTATATTATGTGTTGGCCATCACATTTTGTTGCATTAATTTATTTTGTTTCATAATTTTACTTTTACTTTACTTTTACTTTTAGTCATTTAGCAGACGCTTTTATCCAAAGCGACTTACAAATAAGAAAAAGCTTTTTACTATTTATATTTGGCTGAAAAATGTCTATGATTATTATGTCTATGATAATAATAATAATAACAACAACAACAACTTGCTGGTTATAAAAATATAATATATTATTATTATTATTATTTAAATATGTTAAAGCTGAAGTTTGCTTTCATCTGCATATTACCGTTGTTTGAAAACAAAACAAAACAAAACAAAACAAAACAAAAACAAAACAAAACAAAACAAAACAAAACAAAACAAAACAAAACAAAACAAAACAAAACAAAACAAAACAAAACAAAACAAAAACAAAACAAAACAGTAATTGGACTCTTGATTCAAAACCTCATATAATGAACGAAATATAGCCAAGTGCAAAAAATATCCCTGGTGCTTCTGTAGAAACTAGCAACAGAAATATGAGTTAGTGCAGGGTAAAGCATATAGTTTATTTTTTACAAGCCAGCAAAACAAAACACACACACACAAAAAAAAAGTAATTGGACTCTTGATTCAAAACCTCATAGTGAATGAAATATAGCCAAGTGCGAAAAATATCCCTGGTACTTCTGTAGAAACTGGCAACAAAAATATGTATTAGTGCAGGGTCAAGCGTATAGTTTTATTTTTTTACTAGCCAGCCAGTGTTTGCATCTTTACCATTATTTATGACAAGGAAACTTGAGCTTGGGTCCATTATTACTACACATTAAAACCAGGAAGCACATATTTAAACATCAGTACGGTGGCCTGGGTAGATAAAAACAAGGCAACACCTGCCCTTTTATCTTTACATTTGTCTTAAAAGGGCTCTAAACACCGCACTGCATTCATCCACTGATTGAACGCAAATGGTAGATTCCATTTTAAACGTAAACAAAGCCATTAAAATGTATATTTACTGCCAAATTACCATGTAATGGTGTGTCTGCATGTGTATGTGGTGACAAAGTAAATTTAAGCAGAGGACAAAACCTTAGACAGACCCCAAACGGTACATGGGTTCACAGCTGGCTCAAATCAAGGGGAACCGTATACCAGACCTCGTGTCATCTTTTTGTTCTCCGTCTTTGGACAAGAGCACTTTTACAGACTCCCTGTTTAGTGCTGCTTTACTTTGGCTCAAGAAATTGAGGCACTAAAATTGAGCCGCTGAATTTTCTAAAGCCATTACTGGGGTAAATACATATAATGAATGACAAATGACAAGTAATCATGAATAGACACAGACTGCCTAGGATGATAAAGGGTGGGGTGGCTTAAAAGCCTGTTATAGTCCTGAATATTGCACTTGAATACTGTTATTTCCAGATGCAGTTCATGATTAAAGCAAATCCTCCATTCTGACTTGAAGGCCTGATAATTTGCCATCGTTTTGCAAGTGCAGCATGGAATATTTAGGTATGGATTTGATTTCTAGCAGGATTAAAGTAAGCGAAGAACAGGGTATAAAATTAACACTGCTTGTTTTCAATGCACATGATGAAGCAGTGCTTAAAATGTCCTGGCCTAAAGTGAGATTAGTTTGTCCACTGCAAGCATGGTGAACCAAAAGCGCTTTTACATTTTGCCTGCCAAACCCAAAAAGTTCCTGCGTACATGAAGGAAAATCAAAGTCATGTAAGGCCTGTCTTCACTGGTTTCACAAATATTCCTACCGTCCTTAGGCCTGATCTCGGCCCCCTTCTCGTTATTCCTGCAAAACAACTAACTTGATTATTTTATTCCCAGTTATCTTGGGCTGTTGAAACGGGAGAGAATTATTGTTTCCTCAGCGAGGGCCAGGCTAGGGTTCAGTTACGTTTGGATGGAGATGGAGAGATCGCCGTTTCACAAACCCACGAGGGCTTTGCATCACTTCAAAGCGCGAGGCTTATCAAGTGTATGAATCGAATGGCCCTTCCTTATTTTGTTAAGATATACAGTAGGTTAATACAGAACATATAAACAAACACTGTAGCCTGCTGTTATCAATGTATTATAAAAATACTTTCAACTTTTTTCTGTATGTTTTCTTTTCCACAAAAGCAGTCTAGATTTTCAGTAAAACCTTCAATAACACTTTACAATAAGGCAGCATGTATTAGGTAAAAGAAAAATATATTTATAGCATTTATAGGTTAATTTCTACATAAACTAATATATTCTTACATTTCAAGTTGTAGGAATCCAAATCAAATATTTTTTAAAGCAGTTTCTTATTCTCACCAAGGCTGCATTAAAAAAAAAAAAAAAGTAAT
>NW_015625577.1:2087078-2087355 GCF_001515625.1 Sinocyclocheilus rhinocerous
ACCAAGGGTGCATTAAAAAAAAAAAAAAAAGTAATATTGTGAAATGTTATTGCAATTTATAACTGGTTTCTATTCTAATATATCTTAAAAAGTAATTTATTCCTGTGATGGCAAAGCTGAATTTTCAGCTTCATTACTCCAGTCTTCAGTGCCACACGATCCTTCAGGAATCATTCTAATATGCTGATTTGCTCAAGAAACATTTCTCATTATTATTAATGTTGAAAACAGTTGTGCTGTTTTTTTTGTGGGGAGATATATATATATATATATATAT
>NW_015625577.1:2087741-2091553 GCF_001515625.1 Sinocyclocheilus rhinocerous
TGTGTGTATATATATGTATATGTATATATATATATGTGTGTGTGTGTATATATGTATGTATATATATATATATGTGTGTGTGTGTGTGTCACATATCATTTACACACTTCATACCTTACTAATTTAAATATTTTATATTTTTACTTTTATATTACTTTTTACTTTAAAGGGGTCATATTTGTGTATTTGGTGTAATGAAATGTGTTTATGCGGTTTAAGGTTAAAAAAACACATTATTTTCCACATACTGTACATTATTGTTTCTCCTCTATGCCCCGCCTTTCTGAAACGCGTCGATTTTTACAAAGCACATTGTTCTGAAAAGCGAGGTGTGCTCTGATTGACAGTAGTTTAGGAGAAACCGCTGTTTGCTCTCTTTCCCTGAAGTAAACAGGTAAATTACGCTTCTTCTATAACCCAAGAAAAACCTATGAATCTAAATAGAGACAAGATCATCAAGTACATGTTGATTGGAATGCATTTGTTCCCTATTGTGCCTTCACTTAATTTGTATTTTGAACAGATTTCTTCTATCTGGGTTAGGATTCCTATGCAGGACTCCCATCTGTTTGTGACTAAATGGATTGCAGAATTGGCATTACAAATGGATGCCTATTATCCATGTTGGATGATCATGGAAGGACTTCGACTGATCTTTCCCGCTGTTGGCTCATATAATTCCCTACCATTTCAGTCATTGTCTTCTCAAGTGTTCTGTTGGCTGGACAAACAGACCTCACAATATCTGACAAGGAAAGAGGAGCATTTCAGAATCAGCAAGATACATCGTCCAGATGGCTGGGTTGATTCGGTGCAACTATATGCTCTTGATTACCGCATGAACAATGCCATCATTAAGATGAACTAACTTGGCCAAGTTATTAGCCTACCACAAAGAGTTCTGGAGTTTTATTTTACTCCTGAAATGTAAACAACGATGCTGTGAACGCTGTGAAAATATTGGCCATATGGCTTTGCTTTGTATTGAGTATCTAGGAGTGAGCCTTTGTTTTCCTGGATTGCACAAACACAACGCTAGCATAGAAACTGCTTTCTGACCCCTCAAACTGAAGAAACTGTTTGTTTGCAAAGGGATAAGTTCACTAAACAGTTACAGCACTTTTGCATGTCCACTTTTTCATGAATTACATGTTTTTAGCAATCTTTGTTTAACAATCAGTCAGTAATAATAATACTAAACTTTATTTCGATATGGATATTTCGAATATTGCAGCTTGACTAAAAAGATTTGTAAGACTGATATAAACCCGTGACTCCTCTTCGTGAACTATGCATTAAAAGAACCAATTCATGATAGTTAATGACTCGGGAATCAGACTTTTCATTGACTACAATGAACCAGCTCATGAGAGTAATTTGTTCGGGAATCAAACTATATTGGTCATGCTGTATATTTTTGATTCACTGAAAAGAACCAGCTCATAAGAGTCATTTGCTCAGGAATCGAACTACACTGATTGCACTGTATATTTTTAATTTACTAAAAATAATCGACTCATCAGAATCATTTGTTCAGGAATCGGACTATAACTTGTCACAACGTAGGTTTTTGATTCACTAAAAAGAACCTGCTCAAAAGAGTCATTTGTTGGGGAATCAGACTACACTGGTCATGCTGTATGTTTTTGATTCACTAAAAAAAAAAGGCACAGAATTGGACTAGTCGCAATGCAAGTTTTTGATCCATTAAAAAGAACCGGCTAATAAGAGTCATTTATTATATGAATGTTAAAAAAGTAAATATTACTGTTAATATACAGTACGATTATAGAGCTATAATATTAATGTAGATGAAGCACTCCGAAAATTTGACAATGGAAGAATTAATGAAAAATTGTAGAGTTCATAATCCAAGGGAAAATATGTTGAGAAGCAGAAGAGCTCTCCACCACTGTTTAAAAGAAAAAAATTGAGATATATAAGAGATGTCACTTGTGCTTTTTGGTTTCATGGACACTGAGCAACTGAACAAACAGACTTAACCAAATATCACAGCATTTCCAAAGATTTACTGACAGTAAACGGTCAGCTCACTTCAGAGTTCACATCCTGCTTTGATGTTCAGTACAACAAAAGTACAACCATCCCCAACCAACCACAGATGCCCCCTGTCCTCCTCTCCTCACCACATCCTGACAGCCAACATAATCCCACTCAAGACATAAATCATCTGCCAACCCACACAATGAGAATTATCACCGGATTCATAAACCGTAAACAGAGGGACAGAAACACTTCACTCCTGCGAGGGGGAGGCTATTAAACACAGGATAGTTTATTCTGCCCCTTTGTAGTACTTCATACTGGCTACAGATGCCAGCGCTCCTCTGGGTGAGACAAACAGTAGAGGAACTGTGGGACGGAAGGGAACGATTAACAAACTCATGCCCTGCTCAGCATCTGCTGATTGATTCTGACTAACTGCCACTGCTCTCCACATGGGGCCGTGGCGTTTGGTTGTGAGCAGCATGTTCGTTTGGACCTTTACAGCTTTAAAACTAGAGGAATTCGCATTCACAAGTTTTCAAGCCAGGATTCTTTATGGGGAAACTGACAAAGGTGTTGCATAAAATGCATGTGTGAACATAAACAGAGATAAGAGTTAAGGCTTGAACGTGTGGAGGACACTCTTTTATGTGATGATAATAAAACTTTGGAAGCTCAGAGAGCACTTCTTTGAACGTAGGGTAGAACAGGACTAAAACAGCCCCTTTAAGAGGAATGTGATTTTTTTTTTTTTTATATATAATATGTACATAAATCTGCAGCATTTAAAAAAATGTTGTATGCTACTTTAGTTATACGTGATATTTTATTATAATAAACAAACAAAGAAACATTTTATTAAAACAAACAAATATTTAGTACAATAATATAGATTTTTGTAATAAATTACCACAATTTTGATGCTGGTGTCTGTTGCTTTTCAGTGTTTTAGGAGAAAATACTGTTTAGAATATAGTACTTTATATAATTTATTATAAAATAAATAGTTATTAAATGCATTAAGTACATTGTTGAATAAATAAATTAATAAACAAACATTGTTAAACAAATAAACAAACAAATAATTAAACATTGTTAAACAAACATACACATTTTTTTTAACCACGCATTTGATGTTGGTGTCTGTTTGCGTTTCAGTGTTTTAGGAGTGTTTTAGGAGAAGATAAAAATAGTTTTTATACTTCGTTTATTTATTAATTTTAACCTTTTCAGCATATATAAGAGAAATTAAAAATAGTATTTATAATACTTTATTTATATGTTTTACAATGAATAAATAAATTAAGTAATTTTTAACCACATATTAGATGTGTATGTGTATGTTAGGTGTATGTTGCTTTTCAGTGTCGTAGGATAAAATATAAATAGTACTTGTAATACTTTATTTATAGTTTTTTTTAAAATAAACCATTAAATAGTGAATAAGCAAATAATTACACAGTGAATAAATAGAACATAAATAAATAAATAGTACATTAAAGCAAGTAAGTAAATGCTCAAAACTGTTTGTTTTTTTTTCACTAGAGACCAATAGAGAATTACAGATATGGAGTTCCCTCGTGTTTTGTGACTTTAAAGGTGTGATTTTTTTCTCCAAACAAAAGATTAAAGGGGTCATATGATGCTTTTTTAAAGATCATTATTTTGTGTATTTGGTGTAACAGAATATGTTGACATGCTTTAATGTTCAAAAAACACATTATTTTTCAAATACTGTACATTATTGTAGGTCCTCTATGCCCCGCCTCTCTCAAACGCTTCGTTTTCTACAAAGCCCCCTCCTT
>NW_015625577.1:2091568-2093136 GCF_001515625.1 Sinocyclocheilus rhinocerous
GTGCACATTTGGGCCGCATTATGCAAATATTTCCACATAGTGAGGTAGATATGTGGGGGCGTGTTAGAACGAGCCGTTTTAGGGGGGCGTGGCAGAGTCTTAACTTTGATCAAGAATATCTCTTTGGTTTTGAGACTTTAGTCTTTGCAACTTCAGGGATCTTATCTATGCACAATGAGCTTGTAACACTCCAAAGAGAAAGGAAAACTTGAAATCGCATCATATGACCCCTTTAATGAATGAAAGGGGAATTCAGTGTTAACTAAAAAGAATGTTGAGGAGAGAAAAACTTCTCTAAACATAACATCATGCTCAGAGCAAGCAGGAAGAGACGATTTAAGTACTATTGCATGAGTGCTGTAATATATACACTGACTGGCATGTGAACTGAACCTTCTCAGAGGATGTATGGAAAGTCTCGCAGGAAACACACATCTGCATTCAGAGGTAAGAATATATGGATAATGATGCTTCCTCAAAATATTTGGACCGATAAAAAAAAAAAAAAAAAAAAAAGTCAACTTCGAATCTACATTAGCAGTAATGTATTTTTCCATCATGACTGCCAACAGTCCTCTGATTGACAAAGCAAACTGTAACACAAAACCCGTCCACTAATGCAACAAACCGCAATGTGGCATTAAACATGTTCCACAACAACTTCTGCGCTTCCAGTGCTTTTGCTATTTACTTTTAATATGACACATTTGCTCTTGCTGAAACGGGTGATTCGATTTTCCTCAGCAAACATCACAGGACATTAACATACTCAACATCATTTTCCACTCGAGTAATAGTGCTAGGCTATGACAGAAAATTTTCAAAATTGGTCCGAAATTCAGGGTACAGGAGAATCTTGGAGTTAATTAAATTCAACACTTGGGAACGATGATCTTTTATTAAATAAAAAGACCCCTAAAGAGATTAAGTATCCGCAAATTTATTGTAAATAATTTGATCTGTACCCTGTACCCTCCATCAATCCTTCCTGTCTCCTAAACAAGAGCATTCAAGCATTAAAACATACAGGCAGGTTTTATGATTTTTTGACTTTAAGACCTTTAGTTAAGAAAGTTAAGAAAATTTTAAGAATAAATTGAAAGCAACACAATACGTCAATATGTTCTCTAAATGTAAATGTCTATGGAGCACATGAGTTGTATAGCAACACTTGAAAGTTTAAAAATACAGTTTCCAACTGATCTCCATTACTTATAACACTAATTCATTTGACAAAAAATAGCTTTAAGCTTGATTACCTCTGTTCCCAGCCACTAGATTATGGAAATAACCATAACTTTTACTGTAGCTGCAAAAAAAGAGGATTTTTTTCCCCTTTCCAAGACAAAAGATTCTTACATCAAGACTTACTTAAAGGGGTCATATGATGTTGCTAAAAAGAACATTATTTTGTGTATTTGGTGTAATGAAATGTGTTTATGCGGTTTAAGGTTAAAAAAACACATTATTTTCCACATACTGTACATTATTGTTTCTCCTCTATGCCCCGCCTTTCTGAAACGCGTCAATTTTTACAAAGCTCATTGTTCTGAAAAGCGAGGTGTGCT
>NW_015625577.1:2093764-2094644 GCF_001515625.1 Sinocyclocheilus rhinocerous
TATGTGGGGGAGTGTTAGAACGAGCCGTTTTAGGTAGGCGTGGTTGACTCTTAACTTTTATAAAGAATATCTCTTTTGATTTGAGACTTTAGTCTTTGTAACTTTACAGATCTTCTTTATGCACCAAGAGGTTGTAACACTCCAAAGAGAAAGGAAAAATTTAAATCGCAATTAAGCAAAATTGCATGGGAAATCTTGTTTTCTGATCAAAACAATCAAAATAAGTGAATAAACTGAGCATACACTTTTTTTTCAGAAAAAAGACTATCTTTTTATTTAAGTAAATATATCGTCTAAGGATATTTAAATTACAACGCTATCTCATGACCAATTCATAAGTATTTTATGAGACGGCTAATTCGCACAAATTCGTCCGACCTCATTCATATGATTTTGTAAGATTCTGTGAGCGGTAGGTTTAGGGGCGGGGTTGGTCGCCGTGATTTTGCCAAGTAAGACATGTTCCTGGATCAGCATCTTTTGTTGATCCTGGATCAACATTACTGTCCAAAAATATAGACTAAACCCAATCCCTACACCTAAACCTAACCCTACCCATAATTTATTCCTAAAATCAGTGTGAAATGATAGCTGATTAAGAAGGGTGTAGAAGCACCTAATCCTGATCATAAGCCTAAAACAGACATTTCCTGAAAAGTTATCCCTCAATTCTTATTGGTTAATTGGAATGTTGTTCCAGGATCAACAAGGATGTTGATCCAGGAACATGTTGTACTTGGTGAAATCACTGTCACCGCTATCCTCAGATAGTTAGGCTCTAGGAAAGGGGTTCACTCCAGGAGAGGGCTCACCGCAACTGCCAGTAAGACACAGCTAGCCTCAGATAGCTGTATTCAAGTAAGCCCGTCCTGCCATAACC
>NW_015625577.1:2098785-2111498 GCF_001515625.1 Sinocyclocheilus rhinocerous
TCCCCGTAATTATACATTTGCTGATTTCTTCAAAAAGATAAAGACGGAGGCCGGAAAAAGGGCAGGAAACTTTCTTAGTGGTTTGCCTTATTGACTGAGATGCTGAAAGCCAATGGGCCATTTAACTGGTCTGGGAGGTTCAAACGAGGGTATTATGTCATGTCTTATAAATCTTTCTAATAAAATATTCATTAAAAGAGGGAGGTTCACAAGGTATTATTCAGCAACCCTTCCGTTGCGAGGACAAACGAGCGAGTGTGTGGGAACGATTCGTCTCATTGCCTGTTGTAGATCGTCTATGACAGCAGTGATAAAGAGTTTACTTCACTCCATAATTAGAAGCACAGAAGCTGAAGCATTAATGCATTGATTTCAAGAAGATGTGAGACATTCTGCTGGTGAATCGCTTTTATGAGACATGCAGAAACGTGATTAAAGGACTGTCTTTAAAATGCCAGTTACCTGGTTCATCCTCACTGTTATCTCCATCTATTCTGGTAAAACCATATAATATACAGCCTATCTCTGTGTTGCTATAATATCCTGCACAGGACTCCAGGCCAAATAAACACACAGCTATAAATCCTCATTAAAGCAGTAAAGCTGCTGCTCCAATGAGATTTACCTTCCAGTTACCTAATTTCTTGACTCAGCGTATAGTGTACCTCAGAGTAAACTTTAGCTGCTTGTTAGCCCATAGTAGAAGACAGCACTTCACTGGCTATTTAATTCATGTCCCTTTTCAACTAAATGGGCTTGTTGAGTGAATAACTCGAATTGACTTTTATATAATAGTTTGGATGACTCTTCCACTCGTGATTCTAATATTTTCTGCTAAGGTGGATCGATATAATGCTATAAGTTATTTTTTCAAACGTGGATTTATTGCTACAGATGAATGGCTAAAGCCAGGGGCATCAAGAACCTAATTTCTGAAGTTGCACCGGTTGCAATCGTGGCTCACTTCATTCCCCCAGGCTAGATAAGATGTAACCACAAGAAGAAAAACCTTTTTAGAAACTTAGTAATGTATCTCTTGAGTGTAACATGTTATTCTGTTGGTATTCTATTGGCACTGTTTTTGTTTAGCATTCAAAATCCAACCTGACACATTTATTTTAATAAACCAAGCAAACTGCATCTGAACATCACAACTATAGTAGTAGGCCTATACATTTTCGTTATATGGCAAACAGCAACTCTGATATAAAAAAATATATAAAATATGTATACAATTGGAATATTTTTGATCATTATAATTGGGTTTTTTTAATGATTCTAATAGTTTTTTTCATAATTTAGTTTGTTTTGTTTTTATAAATTGCGTTCAAAATCCATTATGCTCATAAATCTGAGGGGACTAGATACTAGCCAGCTACATACGGCTCAGCTCAAAACATATCACACGGTCGCCGTGATTTTACCAAGTAAGACATGTTCCTGGATCAACATCTTTTGTTGATCCTGGATCAACATTACTGTCCAAAAATATAGACTTAACCCAATCCCTAACTCTAAACCTAACCCTACCCATAATTTATTCCTAAAATCAGTGTGAAATGATAGCTGATTAAGAAGGGTGTAGAAGCACCTAATCCTGATCATAAGCCTAAAACAGACATTTCCTGAAAAGTTATCCCTCAATTCTTATTGGTTAATTGGAATGTTGTTCCAGGATCAACAAGGATGTTGATCCAGGAACATGTTGTACTTGGTGAAATCACTGTCACCGGGCAGGGTTAGGGTCGTTATTTGTACGAACTCTTACAAATTTGCCACCTCGTAAAATCCATATGATCTTTCACAAATTGTACATTTGAATTTATACAAATTGAATTTATACAAGTGAGTTTGTACAAATTCATACAAATTAGCCACCTTGTCAAATATGTGCGAATTGCTGTGTGATCAGGCTGTTCAATTCATATTGGAAAACCAGTCAAAAACACTGAGAAAGATACTAATTTTTTGAATTGCATGCAACATTTAATGCCATAATTTTATGAATTGAAGGGACTGTTCACCCCAAAATAAAAATATAATTTACTCACTTTCCACTTGTTCCAAACCTGCATGAGTTTCTTTCTTCTGTTGAACACAAAAGTAGATATTTTTAAGAATGTTTGTAACCAAGCAGTTGACGGTAGCCACTGACTTCCATAGACTTTTATCCCATACTATGGAAGTCGATGGCTACCGGCAACTATCCCTTTAAGACTTCCTGCTCCAGTATAAGATATTTTCAAGGCCTTCATTTGTGGAAGTGCAAATCAAGACTTTTTAAGACCTGCAGAATCCCTATAAAAAAAAAAAAAAGTGTTGCTTTTTTGGCACCCTGACATAAATTAACCGAAAGGAAAACAAGCAGCAGCATGGCATAACTGACATCCTCAGTTTGCTACTTACAAGACATATTTGAATAAACACAATGAGACAACGACCTCTGTGTAGCTGTATCCCAGATGGACGCTCCAGGACTCACGGCTGTCTTGGGTCATTTGGACTGCAGGGATCTGACTGAGTGATGTGTTTTTGGCTGACTCCTTGAGAGGAAGGTGAGGAGACAGATGTGAGTGGGGTGCTGAAGAGCTCCAGCGTCCTAAAAGAGTGGCTGGAGGCCTTCCTGAAATTAAACCAAATCTATTCCTTAATCCCAATTTTTAACTGGAATGATAAACTGTTTGGTATCCATGTGTACAACTCCATATTTCTCGTATAAATGCACTTGTTTAGACACCGGAAGACACAACTGGTTTGCACATGTACACATCACTTTGGGTACTGCATGAGGGGGGCATGACATACTGCATGTTTTTACATCTACGGAAGTACCTACGTTTTAATGGGAATTGTAGACAACAAAATGAGGGAGGTCCGGTAGAACATTACGCATTTGAAGCAAACAAGTAAATAGAATTGAAAAGGTTTGCCTATGTCACATAAAAATTCCTTACTCTGATTAGTGCCATGTAAACGTAGGCAGTGACTTATATCCCATATTTTAAAATTCAGAATGGCAATCCAAATATATATATATATATATATATATATATATATATATATATATATATTTCAAAAGCACCAAAAGTTGGTTAAATGACCATGGTGTTGGTGTGCTTGACTGGCCAGCAAACTCACCAGACCTGAACCCCATAGAGAATCTATGGGGTATTGTCAAGAGGAAAATGAGAAACAAGAGACCAAAAAATGCAGATGAGCTGAAGGCCACTGTCAAAGAAACCTGGGCTTCCATACCACCTTAGTAGTGCCACAAACTGATCACCTCCATGCCACGCCGAATTGGGGCAGTAATTAAAGCAAAAGGAGCCCCTACCATGTATTGAGTACATGTACAGTAAATGAACATACTTTCCAGAATGCCAACAATTCACTAAAAATGTTTTTTTTTTTATTGGTCTTATGAAGTATTCTAATTTGTTGGTGGGTTTTTGTTAAATGTGAGCCAAAATCATCACAATTAAAAGAACCAAAGACTTAAACTACTTCAGTCCGTGTGCATTGAATTTATTTAATACACGAGTTTCACAATTTGAGTTGAATTACTGAAATAAATGAACTTTTCCACGACATTCTAATTTATTGAGATGCACCTGTACACACACGCACACCTAAATATAATTGACTAAAATGTATCAAAAAAGAAAAAAGTAAAATACATGTCGTTGTTGTTGTTTTTTGGCTGGGAATTCCTAATGCTATTGAAAGTGTATTAGATCGTAATATTCTTAACTAAATTTGAGGTACTCTGGAAATTAAATATAGTGTTAACAGAGAAATAAACAACTGATTCACAATTATGTTGACTCCATGTAAACAATGAAAAAGTTACAGCCCAAAATACCCATTATGGAAGAATTTAACAATGGAATATTTGAGTTGAATTTCTTTGTATTTGGTAAGAATGTGCATTTAAAAAAAAATCCAAAGTATTTAGCAATTACAGCGTTTGTTGGCCCTTTTTGTAATCATTTGTTGTATAGAAGGATAGAATTGGAGATCTGGCCTTCTGTTGGCCATTTTGGCTTTCAACACTTACTTGCCACATTTCTCCACCTCTATTGGCACCAAACCAAACTGCAATTGTTTTTAAATAATCATGCCATTGGTCGAGCCAACCAAATCAGTTTTATGCTACTATTGGTGCTAAAATTTCACTTATTTTATAACTATACTCAACCTCTCCATTTAGACAACCCCGAATTTTTTCCATTCATTCACATCAGTAGGATTAAGAAATGAGAAGAGACTACAGTATGTAGTTCAGTAGATTCCCACATCACATTTAACAGCTATATCATCTGAACTGTTCACAAAGCTTTGCGATCTTTTGTGCCAGTTCGCTGTTAGCCACTTCGTGTCGAGAGCATTACCTCAGTGATGTGCAGCATCAGTGTCACCCCTGGAGAAGAGCAGAGGAAAGCACTCCTGTAGCAGTCCATGGATCATATATTTGTTATTGTGTTCCATCCTCTGTAGAGCCAGAGCCACGTATCTCAATAAATCACAGTGAAAGCTTTTATGTCTTTTACTTAAATCCAATTTTGAATTTAACATCCAGCCAAAAATTGTAAGCAATGGGAAATACTTGCAGAATAGCATTAGCAAGTACATGAAATGCCTTCCTCCCTAGAGTTCAAATGGTGGACGTTCATGAAAATTCATGAGATTTTCTTGGATCATGGTGATCCACAAAAAAAAAATCCCATGAATTTGGTGATGGTTTAATCGGTTTAAGGTGAGCTTATCTGATGTTTAAACAAGCTATTTTAATTTAATTTACCCACTAACAATTTACTCACCATTATGTCATTCCAAACCTACTTTCTTTTGTAAAAACAAACGAAGAAATTGTGAAAAATGGTGAACTGTGAAGTTCCCCCCACAATGCTTCCAACCTTAAAAAACAAACAAACAAAAAACAAAGACAAATATGCATTTTTAATAAGAATGACAAATCCCACATGGCAAAAACATTTCTTGCTATAACAGACTTTAAACGTATGCTAAATATACGTTTTAAATAGCTTACAAGACAAGTTATTTATATTTTATGTTAATATTTAATTAGAAATATACAAATATGAAATATATTTTATTAAACATATTTTGTTTAAATTTTCAATCTAAATGTATTTACATTTGTTAAAAATATTTGAATAGATTTATGTAACAAGAAAAATGTGACTAAAATGTATCAAGAATATGTATATTTTGAATAATGTATTTATATATATATATATATATATAACATGAAAAACATGTTTTTGCCATATGGGCTGGGAAATTCCTAATGCTTTTGAAAGGGTATTAGATCTTCATATTCTCAAATAAATTTTAGGTGTACTGGATATTAAATACTGAATATAGTGTTAACAGATAAATAAATACATTGTGATACATTCTGAAGAATGGTAATGCTTTCACAAATGATCAAAAAAAGATTAATAAAAGTGGTTAGAATGCCCATACACAATTTTAGTGAATGTTTTACAATGGTTTAATAGATATTTGATGATTTTGTGAGGAAAAGCACTGTGCTGCACCTTCAGAACCAAACAAACCTGTTAGCTGTGCATGTTGGATCTGAATCCAGGGTGGGATTGTAGTAAATCTAATAGATAGGCAGCCCATAGGAAGTCCACTCAGTCACGTCACCTAACAACATTAGTCATGCACAGATGTTTTTACGAGCAGCGCCGTTAGGCTGCATTATGGCTGAGGGCAAGTTGGTTTACATAAATACTATAATCAGTAGCAGTCAATTAGGTCTGCTGACCAGGCCGACCCTAAAAATACATCTCCTGTGTCATCCGTCAGAGGTTTACCTTCAGTCCTGTAAACACAAGACGATTTGAAAGAAGCTGCCGATGCAGACGTGGACACAAATCAGAGAATCTCTGGACCATTGATGTCAGGATGTCTATTTTCCCTCTCCAGTCCTTTTAAGGTTTTGGACAGTGCTGCAAAACATGAGGAGACGGGAGCCATGACTCACTGCTTTGGAAAAGCATCATATCTGGCGGGCCAAGCCGTAAACAAATGAAGGGTTTCGGTCATGAAGGAGATCAAATGGGCCAAAGATCAGAGGCGTGTATCAGGGGTCGATGAGGGACGTTTGATTATCTGCTACATTACTTTTAATAAGAAGGACACATCAAGTAAAAGCCACTTGAAAGACGGAGTCGGTTCCTGCTTAAGCTTAAAATTTTAACTTCATCCGTTTTGAAATGATTAAATGGGTTTTTGGGGGCATGGGAATCTAAGGTCAAATGCAAATTTTCCACTTCGTGTTGAACTTTCCGCCTTTTCTGATAGTGTTGGGTTCGGTTTAATGATAAAATCAAATGGGTTGGGATAAATTACACACATCCTCAATGGTTTAAATCCTGCATGTTGACACTAATCGATACAACATGCACGAGATAATTCTGCAAATCCACCAAGCAAAATTTCTAAATACCCCTTAAGAATTAAAAAGATAATGTAATCGCATTACAATCGAGATCTTTGGCAACATCTCCTCTAAAAGTAATTCATCCATGTCTGAACAACAACATCAATCAACACAGCTGAGAAAGGCATCGTTTACAAGTTGACTTCATCTTCTACTCGACGCGGCCCTGTAATCTGTCATACGTAGGCTCTGCGGACCCAGACCTATCAAGACAAAGAATCCCAGACTGGAGATCAGCCATACCTGAAGTTTACATGTGGAGTAGTCACCACATGAACCTTGCTCGTAATGATTACTTACAGAAGGGGAACAAGGAAGGAGGGAATTTAGGTGGATGTAATAACCATTGATGATGGTGATGATGATGACAGTGGAGAGAAGTACTGCTGTTATCTCAAGATTTTCAAGATTTTTTTTTTTAGTTCATTTTAGAAGGAATGGGAATTCTAGAGGAATAGAAAAATATTTAGAGGAGAGTACTGTAAGCTGTGCCATTTTTTGCTTTTAAGAGTAATATTTATCATTGTACGGCGCATTTCCCTGGGCGAAATCCAGTCAGCTTGATTGACAGGCGATCTGACCAATCATAACGCTGAATCCGCCATATTGCCTGACAAACAAATCAGACGGGTAGATTAACTTCGGTGGGCTTAAACTTGAAAAATGACGTGTACTGACATCTTTCTGTGGTTTAAATAAAATGCCTTCTGATGTTCATTCATGTTTATTTTGTGCTAGATAACTAATAAATATGAAAAGACGATCGGTTCACGTGCCACTTGAAATGAGGCAGTACAGTGATCTATCACGACACATTAAAGAGACACAAAACGATATTTATCGTTTGAATTTCGTACAAAATGACAACATTTGAAAGCTGAGATTTTGTTTCATACCTAAAGTAACCGGCTCTGTCTTGTCTGTCGGCACATTGTCAGTTTCCTCTTTGCTCCGTGATGCATTTTTCACTGCATGAGAATATGATGTGATGAGCATCATGGCTTGTCAAACATAACAACAGTAACTAAGGGGGGCGGGTCTTTACGAGGGTCACACAATTGGGAATTTGGCAAAAGCAGATTTTGCAACTGGCTCGTCATGTGAATTGGCCATGTTGACTAACTGAAAACTTCTCGGTTTGAAAGTGACTTCTTTGTGAGCTGAGCTTCATACATCTCTACAACAATAGACAATGGACTTTTTTTGCTTGAGAAATTTCCCTGCAAAGGGTCACACAATTGGGAATTTGGCAAAAGCAGATTTTGCAACTGGCTCGTCATGTGAATTGGCCATGTTGACTAACTGAAAGCTTCTCGGTTTGAGAAGTACATCTCTACAACAATAGACAATGGACTTTTTTTGCTTGAGAAATTTCCCTGCAATTTTGCTAATGTACACCTAAATTTAATGACTGCAATTAGTACGGCTAATAATTCAGAATGTAGAAAGCATCAATAAAATATAACTTCCAAAAGATGGCATGCTTATGTAAGCTGTGTCATATTAAGGTCTAAGTTGGATTTTTGGGGTACATTTGAATGATTTAAATATTATATATCATTTCGATACACACTCTTCTCATTTTCATAAATCAGCCATGCATGAAAAGTTTAGTATTCAGAATATTTGAATGTAGCGACAGTTTTCAATGTTTCATAGCTACTAGTACAGACACTAATAGTTGATCAGTTGACACACCTTATCCCAAAGCATGACACAGATAAAATAAATAAAATAATTACAGCATATAAATGTACTTCAGCTGTAGGGCCCTTCCTAAACATATGAATAATATACAAAAAATATATATAATAAAAATACAAGCTTTACACAGCTTTACTTAACAACACAAGTCCTGTTGGAGAGGGTTCAGAATTGACTTGTGAGGTTCTTCCTTCTGACCCAGACACTGACATATTATTCTAATGGCCTAAAGACAGAAAGCTGCTGGAGGGACTGCGGAGAGAAAGAATAACAGGGTGTAATATCCACCAAAGTGTTTTTCCAATCCCTACAGGGATCTTACAGAAACGGAAGAGCAGGATCAGTCTGGACCGGATCTGGTGCTAACATCACTCATGCACGGCACATTAAGGTACAAGTTCTTCAATGAGCTGTAATGCATCTCATCGTGTCTCCACTCATCCTGACCACAACATTTACTTTCAATGAACACAAACTAATCCTATTACATTAATTATACCCTTTAGAATGATTTACACATGTAGGAAGGTAATTTTGGTTAATGTAGTCCAACTCGGAGTAATGCTGATGGACAAACTAGGTGAAATTTAATGAATTGTAACATAGTACACTATGGGGTTGGTAAGAATTTTATTATTTTTTTTAATGTTTTTGAAATAAGTCTCCTATGCTCACCAAAGCTGCATTTATTTAATAATAATAAAAAATGGAATAGTACAACAATTTAAAAATTACTTTTTTCAATTTTAATATATATTAAAATGTAATTTATTCCCGTGAAGGCAATGAAACATTATTAGCAATTTCAGCATGCCTCCAGAAAACCTTCAGAAATCATTCTAATATGCTGATTTGGTGCTCAAGAAACATTTCTTATTATTATTTTTCATGCTGAAAACTGTTGTGCTGCTTACTATTTTTGTAGAAACCTTGATTCCCTTTCGAACATTCACTTCACGTTGTGTATGGGGTAAACTCCTGTTTACTCTGTAACTGAAGCCTGATTTGTTCACGTTTGTGTAGCTGCACAAACCAATGGCGCTTTAGCCCTCGCCAGAAAGAGCGGAGCCGATGTGTATATAAGTCAGCTCGCAGCGCCATTTCATCAGAATCTTCTCAGTGACGAGGATCATCTCTTCGCTGACTCTGCAAGAAGCCGAAGAAAGAAGATGGAAAGAAGCTCAACCTGCTCGCCGCCATCGAAGAGCCCCGGCAGAGGACGAGTCTTCCCTGCGGCCATCCGGCGCTTTCTAAAAGAGAAAAATTAGAGCAAATTTCCAGCGTGCGTTGTTGCAAATGTGCCACGAGTGCGGCTAGTGCAAGTCAGACGGGCATAGCGAGTGTGTTGCCTGCCTGGGCAGTGCCCACGCAGAGGCTGCGCTCGCTGACGGCTCATGTTCTCATAGCGAGAATATGAGTTTGTCCAGTCTCCGTTCGTGTATCGCCTTCTTCACTGAAGGCGGTAACTCCGGCTCTGCTCTCCCATTTTCTTTCTCTCCTAAGAGACAGAAACAGCGGAGCAGTGGCTCTCTCTCAACAGGTGCGAATGGTGTCACGTCGGCTTAGCGCCCGCATGCTCCTCTTTCTCCGCTCCGCCTCGTCGTGCCGGTGTGCTTCACACGAGAATCAACGCCCCTCCTCTGCAGTGAGCGGCTTGGTTTCCTTTGACGCTTCCGAGGAAGAGATTGCCGTCAACGACTCGATGTCCTTGACTGCGTCAGACGCTGAAGGACAGTGCGCTTCCGGCGACGAGCCCGAAGCCCTCCCTTCATCCCAACCATCGCGTCCGAAACCGGACAGCGAGCTGATCCGTGTTCTCTCCAAGGCGGTGGAGGATCTGGGTCTCCAGTGGTCGGCTCCAGATGAGCCCACCCATGGCCTCTTAGACGAGTGGTTCCTGCCGGGATGACGTCAGCCGTCTTCCCGCCAGCGCCCCGCCCTGTTCTTGTCTGCGGTTCACGAAGAACTGACCAAGACTTGGTGTGCCCCCTATTTGGCCCGAGTTAGCTCCTACTCCTCAGCAGCTCTCACCACCGTTGGCGGCGCTGAGGAAAAAGGCTGTAACAAGCTCCCCCCTCAGGAGGAGGCGGTAGCTGCTCACTTGTGTCCGCCGTCCGCCCTGGGATTAAAGGCCCATGCAGCGCATCCCTTGAAGCCCTGCAGGACCATTTCGGCTCTGGCCAACAGGGCGTATACAGCGGCCGGTCAGGACTGATCGGCGCTGCCTACGATGGCAGTCCTACAAGTGTTTCAGGTCAAACTTCTCTGTGATATGGACGAGTCTGGCCAACATCAGGATGCTTTCAAAGAGCTGCGGACCTTTACTGATTTGGTTCTGCGCGCTACAAAAGCCACAGCTCAGGCTATCGGCAAGACCATGGCCAGCCTGGTGGTGTTGGAGCTCCACCTTTGGCTGAACCTCACTGAAATAAGGGACGCAAAGAGAAGATGGCCTTCCTTGATTCTCCGGTCTCGCCGAAGGGCCTCTTTGGCCCCGCTGTGGACGGGTTTGCACAGCGCTTCTCAGAGGCTCAGAAGACGTCGCAAGCGCTGCGTCACTTCCTCCCTAATCACTCTGGTGCTGCGGCCGCTAGCTGCCAGAAAGCCCCATCCACTCAACCCGCAAAGCCGGCGCCGCCTCAGCCTCAGAAGTCTGAGCCCAGGCTTCAGCAGCGCCCTCGGACGGAAATGTAGTTTCCTTACCCGAAGCGCCAAGGCCCACGCTTCGGTGCTGGACCCTGAGCCCCAGAAGCCGTCCTGACCCATCAGAAAGGAAGAGGAAAGGGTCAGTTCTCGCCTCGGCCGGAACTCCCTCAAAAACAGCTCGCTTTCACCCTCCATCCCTCCGAACACCTCTGATCGATGGAGTTTTGTTTTCCATGGGTCACGAATGTACCCGAAAGTTTTACCGCTGTGATAGCGGACCCAAATACTCAAAAAACTTTCATTCGCAAAATTAGATCCACTTGCATTCCGGTTCAAAAGCGGGGTCAAGCTGGGTTCTAAAAACAATTCAATGAGGCTACTCGCTTCAGTTTGCTCGCAGGCCACTTCGTTTCAGAGGTATTATTCACACTTCGGTTCAGGACAATGAACACATTCCCCGACACGAAGTGCAAACACTGCTTGCAAATAGTGCTATAGAAATAGTACCTACAGTGAACAGCGAGTCAGGCTTTTACAGCTGCTACTTCCTTGTTCCCAAAAAAGATGGAGGGCTGAGACCAATTCTGGATCTCAGACATCTGAATCGCTCGCTTATGCGGCGGCCATTCATGATGTTAACTATCAATTAGATCTTCGCGCACATTTGCCCCGAGGACTGGTTTTTAACAGTGGACCTGAAAGATGCTTACTTTCACATTAACATAGCCCCCCCATCACAGGCCATTCTTGAGATTCACGTTCGAGGAAGTGGCCTACCAATATACAGTCCTACCATTTGGACTGTCTCTGGCCCCTCGCACTTTTACCAATTGCATAGACGTGGCTCTTTCACCTCTGAGGCAGATGGGAATCCACCTACTCAACTACCTTGACGACTGGCTGATCCTGGCCAAATCAGAACGGGAATTAGTCGCTCACAGAGCGCTGTTACTCAGCCACTTGGAGCGCCTCGGGTTGAACATCAACCTTCTGAAGAGTCATTTGTCACCCAGACAGCGAGTGGTCTTTCTGGGGACGATTTTGGACTCTGCCCAGATGCGGGCTTGAGACAAGATCTTCTCTCGCAGGCAAAAGGCATGATTTGGCATCCCCAGCCAGAGCTGTGGAGCCTTCATGTATGGAGCCTCGACGGGCGCTTACGCAGCTCCCAGCGAGAGTGAGTGATACCATTTTAGAGGCTAGAGCACCATCTACAAGACGCCTTTACGCCCTCAAATGATCAGTCTTCCGTGACTGGTGTACTACACGAAGCCTGGACCCGGTATTTTGTGACGTGTCCCACCTGCTATCCTTGCTACAAGAGTTGTTGGACAACGGGCGTGCCCCTTCCACACTCAAAGTTTACGTGGCAGCTATCGCAGCGAATCATTCCCTCAAAGCTGGCCATTCGATTGGCAGAAACAATGTAATCGTTAAAGTAAAAAAGTAAAAAAAATGTGAGGATCCTGCAGGTGTCAGATCGTTTCTAGCCTTTTCTCACAGCAGCTGGAATAATTAAATGTATCATTTTGATGGCGGATTGTAATCCAGAAAGGATTATGGGTTTATGAAACACATGTGAATGAAATTAAATTGAATTCCAGTTTAAAATGTGCTCCTGATTACAGATAGCCTGGGATTACAAAAGATTTGTATTTTAAAGACAACCAGTTCGAAGGGAGCATAATTGCTTTTTGGGTTAAAATAATTTCTTAATATGGAATTCGAGTGGTATGACAATTAGAGATTAGACTGTACAGAAATTAAAATCTACACACTAATACACACTGTATTCACATAGTCACGTAATGCTGATGTTGTTAACATTAACAATTTGAGAATAAAGTATAACAATAATAATAATTTGCACGGTTTGATGTGATATGAG
>NW_015625577.1:2115457-2137959 GCF_001515625.1 Sinocyclocheilus rhinocerous
TGGTATGACAATTAGAGATTAGACTGTACAGAAATTAAAATCTACACACTAATACACACTGTATTCACATAGTCACGTAATGCTGATGTTGTTAACATTAACAATTTGAGAATAAAGTATAACAATAATAATAATTTGCACGGTTTGATGTGATATGAGCTAATTTAGATTAAATCACCATTGGTAACGCGATTTATTGTAATGTTTTTTTCCTTAGTTGGTCAGAACAAACGTGGCAGACTTGTTACTTGTTCAGATGACAATATACGGTGAAAATTCTTATTTGGGTCATATATTCCAAGACTTAGGCTAGAATCTGTGATTGCGAAGTACAGTATCCATACTGGTGCGGTGACTGACTGCCACCCACACATACTCCTCAAAACATTAGATTCATCCGTGCTGGAGCACAACCCACGCAAGGAAGATAATTCCGCAAACAGCTGCAATTGCAGGTTTTCAAACAGAGATGGCGACAAAGAGACAAAACTTATGGACTGCAGCTTTAAGTTCTTGAAGGGCGCCCGCAGATTAAACCCTCCTTGTCCTCAGATCGTACCGATGTGGGATTTGTCAATAGTCCTTAGGGCCCTACGGGGTCCTCCCTTCGAGCCACTACATTTGGTCGAACTACACCCTTTGTCGCTGAAAACCACTCTGCTAGCGGCACTAGCTCTGGCACTAGCATCGGTCAAGCGAGTGGGTGACTTACAGGCACTGTCAATCAGTGCTTCCTGTCTGGAGTTTTGGCCTAGCGACTGTAAAGTCGTCCTCAAGCCTAGACATAGATATGTTCCGAAGGTGCTCTCAACTCTGTTCAGAGCCCAGGTAATTACCCTTCTGGTGCTCCCCGCTGCAGATGGTGAGCAGGGTCCCAATGTTCTCTGCCTCAGTTGGCTCATGTTCTCTAGGGGCCCTTAAAATAAGTGCTCCAGAACTGGGCTCGCAAAGTGGCTTAGTCTGCTTCTGCTCACAGCATGGCATGATTGGATTCGTTCCCCATACACAATGTGAAGTGAACATTCGAAAGGGAATGCTCCGGTTACTGACGTAACCTCGGTTCCCTGAGATAAGGAAACGAGCGTTGTGTCACTTGCCGTGCTATAAGCTGCACACGAATCGATGACTGCCGCTTCAGTCGAATGATTCTGATGAAATGGCGCTGCAATCGGACTTATATACATGTCGGCTCCGCCATTTCTGGCGGGCAAAAGCGCCATTGGTTTGTGCAGCTACACAAACGTGAACAAATCAGGCTTCAGTAACAGAGTAAACAGGAGTTTACCCCATACACAACGCTCGTTCCCTTATCTCAGGGAACCGAGGTTACGTCAGTAATCGGAGCGTTTTGCCACTATTCCTTGATGAATAGAAAGCTCAAAAGAGCAGCATTTAAATATAAAACTCTTAAGTCAAGATTTCCCACACAAAGGAGAGTATGAATCCAAATCAATCTACAGGTTTCTATCTAGATCTCATGTCTAATCTAGCATGTAAATGATATTTGAAAAATAGAAATTTCCACTGTTCTTTCCTGTACAGCAGGCAGGTTGCATGAGATGATATAAACCCATAATCAGATAAACATCTGAAACAGGAAGTCACCTCGGTCACAGCCGACACAGGGAATACTGATGTGGCATCTTTTTATGTCCTTTGAGACTCAATTTCAGGAAGTGACAGTAACCTGTGGACTGATTGAAACATCCTAGGAGAATTCAGGAATGATTTCATTTGCACCTGCACCTTCATTAAGATTCCCACTTGTGCCTGTGAGATTTCCCATCTGCAATAATCCAATTTAGAAAGATGTCTAATCTTGTATGGGAAGCGCTCAGCAATTTTGAATAGAGTGACATAATGAGAAAATATTGTTTAAGGTCGATGAAATTTGCTTGACTAATGCCACAGTCCTAAGTTCAGTTCAGTCATGACACAGAAACATTGATAGATTACATACCACAAATGCATTTGAAGTCTCCTGAAAGCATAAAAATGGTAAATGTATTTCTATCAAAATAAATGGCATTTTTAGAGCATGTCCATAACGATAAACAATATCATAAAAATTATGGGATCTGTAATTTGTTTTAAATAAATTAATACTTTTACTCAGCAAGGATGTATTGAATCAATCAAAAGTGACAGTAAGGTTTTTTTTTATTTTTTTTTTACATTCATTCATTTACTTAGAATGTTACAAAAAAAATATATATTTTGAATAAATGCTGTTCTTTTGAACTTTCATCAAAGAATCGTGAGGGGAAAAAAGTATCACTGTTTCCACAATAATATTAAACAGCACAAATTTTTCAGCATTGATAGTCATAAAAAAGTTTCTTGAGCACCAAATCATCATATTAGAATGATTTCTGAAGGATCATGTAACACTGAAAACTGGAATAATGATGCTGAAAATTCAGCTTAACTATCACAGGAATAAATTACTTTTTAAAATATACAAGAGTTATTTTAAAATTTTAATAATATTTCATAGTATTACTGCTTTTACTGCATTTATGATAAAAAAAATGCTTGGTGAGCATTAACATTAAAAATCTCTTACCGACCACAAACTTTCTAAAACTATCGTATATAAAGTACATACTGTATATTGTTGACATTACTACTAAAATTCGCCAAACCAGTCAAACCAATTTGAAAATGGAATTGAATAACACTTGTGAATTGTAATCAAATCTAAAATTGATGTTACATTCAGCATTATTTGTTGTTGCTCTACTTCAGCCTGATCAAATGCAAGCCTAGCAAAGCAAAGCCAACAGACTGACGTTAAAACTGCAGATTCTCAGTGTTGTTTTGCTAAACGCTATCAACTCTAATTGAATCTCATTCTCAGTGGCTGTTTGTTGTCTGTCCCACAGCTTCACATGCAAACTGGGTGTAGCAAAACAATCTAAATTTAAAAAGTACCTCAGACAAAAGCACAGTTTGCCTTGCGGTGGTCTTGAGAAACACAACATCTGTATCTTACGTGAGATGGACCTCTTCACATCTGGACCGCATCCTGATGGTTTTAGGGGTGTGGGCACGGCCTGACATCTGTACCCAGCTGACGCCAGATGTTTGTAATTGCAATGTGCTGGGCTGTTTGTTAGGAGGGAACTCGTCTTTGATCCCTTATGCAGATTTGGCTGCTGTGTTATCATGACAGGACACCAGCCGCACGCAGCCGAGGCAAAACAACGTCACTGTAAGACTTGTGGTGCGCTGCGATCGGGACAGCTGCTTCTATGGTGACTGTTTAGGTGGGACATCCTCTGAAAGAAAAAAAGTACTAAACATATTCCACTTCCATTTCAAGAAAGCACTTCCTTCTGAAAGAGGACCAAGTGTTTAACAACAAAAGTAATGATAATGCTTAAAGGGTTAGCTCACCCAAAAATGAAAATTCTGTCATTAATTACTCACCCTCATGTCGTTCCAAACCCCTAAGACCTTCGTTCATCTTCGGAACACAAATTAATTCGGAACACAAAGATATTTTTGATGTAATCTGAGAGCTCTCTGACCCTCCATAGACAGCAAGGATATTACCACGATCAACGCACAGAAACGTAGCAAGAAGATCGGTAAAATAATCCATGCGACATCAGGGGTTCAACCGTAATTTTACGAAGCTACGAGAATGCTTTTTGAGCGCAAAGAAAACAATAATAACATAATTAATTCAACAATTCTTCTCCCCGAGTTACTGTCTTCCGCCATTTTGGAGAGTACCAATAATTACGTTATGTTAACATAATTAACATAATCAGCGTTGTTTACGTTCAGCATGCGTGCGCTGTCTACTGAACGTAAACAGTGCTGATTACGTTCTGGGGTACTCTACAAAATGGCGGAAGATGGTAACTCGGGAAGAAGAATTGCTGTGTTCTTAATTTGTGTTCCGATTTCCGAAGATGAATGAACTATATCTTAAAAAAAAAAAAGATTTGGTATGGTGCTATTCAAAATTTCGATGGCGGTCAAATCAAAATGACATTTGTCATTGCAAATGCAAAACATTGGGGCATTTTGTTAGTTTTTAAGCTTTAAGCCAACAGACAATACTACTAGTTTGTCTGGAAAAGATTTATCCCAACTAGGGATGGAAATCATGAAGAACTGAATGATTCTGGTTCCTTAATGGTACCAATAATAAACGTTTTAATACTTAAAAGGAATAAATATTTGGAAAATGAAATGTAATTCTATTGCCAAATGATGAGATAGTTTTAACAATAAATATATTTAAAAGTTTAAAGCTATTAAATAACGTTTCATGGTCATTTTAGAAATAATCAACATAAATGAAATCCAATATAGTAAACAACAAAAGTAAACAAAACAAAAATGTGGTAACATATTTAATTCATTAACATTTATGAAATACCACTGCCAAAATGCACAGTGTGCATCTCCAAAGCCATATGTTTTTTGATTCCCTAAAAAAATGGTTTGTGAGGCATTTGTTTTGAGTCACTACATGAATCGGCTCAAAAGAATCATTTGTATGGGAATTGAACTACAGTGGTTGCGGTGTAGATTCAGTAGTGGCATTGCATCATTATTGAACAAACAATGCAGGAAACTTGTGTTTCCCAATCCAACTCCCAACTTTTCCTAACACTACCCAATCTCTTTTTAATTTGAACATATTCCCTTTTATTTTATTCCCTCTCTCTCTACATCTTTTGGAAAGATGGTTAGCGCTTGGCAGTCTTTCGGAGCATGGCATCTTGTTTTAGAGGAGATATTTTCAGAAGAGAGTTTCGAAAATAAATGCAGCATTTACAGGCCGGAAAAGGCTGTGCAGGCCACGCGGTTTCCTCTGGTGTAGGGCTTAAGAAAACACCTCCAGGGCCCTCTGGGAGGCCTGAGTACTCTGGTACCAGGTTCTAATGAGGCACAACTGCCAGAAGCAGGACATGATGCTTGGCAGAATTACTCACAGCTTGAGTATTTACTGTGGAAGATATGAGATCACCCACCGCAAGAAAGGTGTGTGGGCATCCAAGACACTGACTGGAGAGGGTAAAACAATACAAGCAAATCACCATCTGTTACACAGAAACCATAAACCACAGAAGTGATTTTAAATTGTGGGGCAAAATTTATTTTCATATAGGAAGGCGTTTAGGCTTTCATATAGGATTCTATTTTTTTGCCCGAAGAGAAAAGCAGAAGATCTCAAGGTGTATAAGAAGTAACACAATTAGTGCTGGATGGAATAAGCAGCTTGAGGCCGGAACTGTTAGTCTAGTCACAGAGTTTCTCTTCCAGTATGATATTTCACCCCTTCTTCCACAAATATGTCATGCTGATGTACGTCATGAGATCTCATGCTGTTTCTAAGCAGCTGAGACTTCATCCCACAATTCCCTCAACCTCTCCGCCACCTTTTTTTTAATCCTGAGAAGCCTCGAACTGATTAAACTCTGATTGTACATCTCGATGACTTCATTAGCTCTACATAAAAACAAGGCCACATAAGAATCACGACAAATGCTTAAGCTAATATAATTAGTGACAGAAAACATATGGGAAGTATTAAAGAGAAGAAATTGTCAGCAGAACTGAAGCAAGGATGAGCCAAAAGGTCATCCAGCAATATTTTTCCACTTCATCGACAGAAAAAAAAACATTTAACATTTGTTATTGTGACTACAAATAGTTTCAAGTGATCAATAAAAGCCAGGGTTCTTTGGAGTCTACACTCATATGAAGATTATTTATTGGCATCTATGGTTCTATGCAGGGGCGGATTTAGTGATTTGGGGGCCCCAGGCAAAATACAGGAATGGGGCCCTATACAATTTCACACATTTACAACCTTGAGGTTCCTTTCACTGTTGCTCGCTGCTGCACGACCGTGTCCCATAGTTGTGTCTAATCTTTTAGATTTTTCATGTACATGTTATAAATAAAGGATTTCTTTAATGTTATAAATCCCTTGTTCATATTTAAACAGGTTATAATAGTATTAGAGTAGGTTGGACACTAGGGGGTGCGTTGGGGTAATTTTCACTATGCAATTGTCTACACAACGCAAAAGTTTACTGTGTAACGAGCAATGTCACGGAATTCGTCAAATATTGAATAAATCAAATGCAATTCAGTACACTTCAATCAAACCGCGATATGGACTAGTGTATGTGAATATTAAATGGCAAAAATACAATTTAACTACTACAGATGACAACCGCGAGCGTTGCGCGTGCTTAAACGGCAAACTAGCAAACGAAACGCGCGTCTGCGCCGTTCATTCCGTCACCTATGAAGAGCCTTTAATATCCATGGAACCTTTTCATTCCACAAAAGGTTCTTTAGATATTTAAAATGTTCTTCACACAAGAAAAAAATGGTTCTTTAAAGAACTGGGGTTCCTTGATTTTTAAGAGTGTAGAATGAAAAGGTTTTGGAAACAAAGGAGGCGTTGAGGTCAGGAGAACATGCCAAGATTGAGTTCCATTAAAGTGGTACAGTATTTATTTACAAGGACAATCTGCTCTAAATGGTTTTGACGGAAAAATTAATGATGCCCAGGGAATGAGACACTTCACTTAACTGCTGTTTAATTTTCACGTTTTATGACTTCTAGCATCTCCAAATCATTTTCTCCACTAGCTGTATGGACCATCGATACTCTGCTTCCTCGTAAGCAAATCAAATGGGACTCTCGTTCGGGATGGAAAATAAACTGTGATAGTTAAACTAACCCAGCCACAAAATCCCAAACTCCTAATCCTGAACAAAATTGCACATCCTCCTTTCCCTGTGCATGTTCATGAGATTAAAGTTGAAAAAAGTGAGCGTAAAAAGATTTACAGCTGGGTGAAGTCGAGGGTCACTCTGTGAGCTCCGCTGGTCCAGACCTCAGGTGGTGGGTCTACAAGGTCAACAGCCTGTGAAGCTCATTTCCACTGCAAATCTGCTGGAAGAGGGGCGGGAGAGGTGCAGCGGAGGGTTATGGAGGAAGAGATGGAAATTAAATAAAAAGAGGAGGAGTGAAAGGATGATTTGAGAGCAAAAGTTCAAAGAGTCAAAGGTACGGAACAGGAAGATCTTGAAGTGCTTGAGCAAATGCCAATCACAAGGCTTAAAGCAAGGAATCTGAATGAATAGAAAGAAAACAGCCTCACTGGATGGGATTGATTAAGAAAATCATTAAGAATTCTTAGTTCTTTTAAAAAAAAAAAAGGAAATGCAATTCCAAAGCCAAATGATGATACTTCTATAATAATATATAGCCAACATTTAAAATAATTTTTATATATATCACACAAAAGTGTGCTATATATTTAACAACAATACCGCATGAACAAAAAATGTACTTAATAAAAACAAGTAATATTTCTTGAAATACTACTGACAAAACGGATGAGTATTTTTAATTACATATTGTCATATGTGACCCTGGACCACAAAACCAGCCGTAAGGGTAAATTTTTTTTAAAATAAATAAGCTTTCCATTGATGTATGGTTTGTTAGGATAGGACAATATTTGGATGAGATACAACCATTTGAAAATCTGGAATCTGAGGGTGCAAAAAAAATAATAAAATTCGAAATATTGAGAAAATCGCCTTTAAAGTTGTCCAAATGAAGTTCGTAGCAATGCATATTACTAATCAAAAATTAAGTTTTGATATATTTACATTTATATTTACGTATTTGAAATTTACAAAATATCTTCATGGAACATTACCTTTACTTAATATCCTAATGATTTTAGGCATAAAAGAAAAATCGATAATTTTGACCCGTACAATGTATTGTTGGCTATTGCTACAAATATAACTGTGCTACTTATGATTAGTTTTGTGGTCCAGGGTCACATATGATCAAACAGTTAGATTGTGTGTTTTTGATTCACTAAAAGAACCTGCTCAAAGGAGTCATTTGATTCAGATTCAGTAGCTGTGTGGGGTGCTTTAGAATATATGGTGCAAGAAACTCACTGAAAGGTTCTTTGAGAAACCAAAAATGGTTCTTCCATTCCCTTTTGGAGCCTTTATTTTTAAAAGTTTATGATGAAATCAATTAATCGTGTGTTTTTTGAATCACTAAAAAGAATGGCTTATAAGAGTCAAACATTTGAGAACCGGACTACACCGGTTGCAATGCATGTTTCTGATTCACTAAAAAGAACCTACTCAAAGGAGTCAATTGCACTGTAAATTCAGAAGTAGTGATGCCATGCTGATTAATAAATAGAAAGAAACTACATTTTTAGTATGGCTGCATGAGATAGAACTATTAATGTAAAAAGGAACTGGTATGTTTTATAACACTTTTAAGATTCAGTCGCAATTCTGTAACGGTTGCAAAAAACAAACAAATAAATAAATAAAATCCAATAATTTTCTGAGTTCATCAAGTGTGGAATGGTTATAAACTTATTCCCCACTACTTAAATTACATTTTAATATCCCAAGCGGAATGGATTTGATTCACTAAAAAGAACCTACTCAAAGGAGTCAATGAAAGGGATGAATTTCTTGGTGCTTTGGTGTTTTACAGCTGCTGCTAAAATTCTGCCCAGACTACAGTTCTTGAATGAGTTGTTATTAGATACAGTCTAGTCTAAATCACAGCTCTTGTATCTGTCTCTCCAATGCTACAGCTAATCGGGACCCTTAATTCATTCAGTCTGGTGGGGTTGCAAAGAGGATATGGGACTATCAAATGTCCACTCCCCGTCACCGTCCCCCTTTAGGTTCTTTCATTCATCTCTTTCCACCTCTCCATCAGGTCTCATTCAGCAGAGTCAAGGGAGAGGGCAGCCAGAATCAGCCTAAGAGGCTGGATTAGGGCAGCTCAGAGCGGATGAAGACAGCCTTAGGTTTTATGTTGTAAGCCCTGCTTTATGTACTCTGTCAGAAAGTACAAATGTACTGACAGTCAAAGATTTTGGGGCCCTGATAGCATAATGGGTTAAGATCAAGACTACAAACACAAAGACTGCAGGTTTGATTCTGGGTGGAACAAATGGCTGGCTGATGCATTACTCAGAAAGATAAGTTTTCTGAAGAATGTTAAGATTTAGCGTGATAAAAACCTATAAAGTAATAATACTCATTACCTTATTGCTAGAAAACACATAAAAATTACAACAGAAAAATATTCTGAAGTGACAGGAAATATAGACATATATGCAATAATTCAAAAGGCTGCACTAGAGAAAACGAAATTCTGAGCAGCTGCCTGAAAGCAGTCCATCAGGCCTCTAGAGGCAATTCACAAAAATAATGACTCTCACATGGAAAGACAAACCTAAATGTGGGAAAACATGACAAATGCCAAACAGATTTTAACCCTATGGTCTCATGCAGCAAAAAATAAATAAAAAAACAAAACACACACTATTTTAACTACTCCCAGACTCCAAAATCCAACTGTTTTGTTTTCTTTTTTTTGCGCTTTTCTTTAGCAAGGATGTATTCATTTGATCAAAAATGACAGTAAAGACATTTTTACAAACAAAAAAATCTGTTTCACAAAAACATTAAGCAGCACAACTGTTAAGACTGGAGTAATGGCTGCTGAAAATTTAGCTTTGCCATATCAGGAATAAAATCACATTTAAAAAAAAAAAAAATTCAAATCTTTTCAAATAGAAAAATAATTATATTTTTCAATTGTAATAATATTTTATAATATTACTGATACTATATTTTTGATCAAATAAATGCAACTTTATCAGACACTTCTTTCAAAAACATAAAAAAATAATAATAATCTTTTCAACCGCAAACATTTGAATGGCAGTGTATATCAGGACTGTTTAGTATGTAAAAAAGGTGGCGAAAAAATTCTCTAGACTTTAGAATTCATTGTACCACAAGTATTTTCAGAGCTGGGCTCATGGAAACATTTCTGGCCACGATAATGCTATTCTCCGTCAACCACTAACAGATATCATCTTTAATGTCTCTGTGCTACACAACAGGAGTGTCAGCTATCTTTATCATTGTGGGCCAGAGATCTTAAAATAGAGCTGGATGTGTGCTGAGTCAGCACATTCTCAATGATAGATGATAGTTGAAAAACTGAACACTGTGGAGGAAAGCCACTGATGGCAGCTAACTGCAAATCTGGCATATCTGTGGTTTTCTGAAGCATTCCTTGACGAGCGAATAGATTATGGGGTGGCTTCTAAATTTCAAAAATCCTTAAAACTGATCTCAAGAGCAAGCAGCCACATTCTATATTTTCTCTAGGGTAAATGCCTGGAATTGTAATATTCTGATCACAGATTATTAAACATGACAATGTTCTGTTTGGAAGAGAAGAAATCCCTTTGTCTGCCTTTGCGGTCTGTTAAATAAGCTTGACAGTGAGTTTGCCAGAGAGATGTCAGAAGTGTGTTTGTAATGCCCATTGCTTTCTTTGCTGCCAATATTTGGTGGTTATTAAGCAATATATTCATATTACTTGTTCCATTCTCATTTCTTCAGATTTAATATGAAAATGGCAGATAGGATTTCACAATCTTCCTACAGAGTTGAACTGTTCGCTGCAAGTCAAAGGCAAGTGTTAAGGCGCCACCTGCTGTTAATTAATAGAAACATTTCGAAAACAGATTGTGATATCTATCACCCCTGCACAAAATTACTTTCCATCTTTTAATAAAAATTTAAATATATAAACATTTTTTACATATACTTTTTACATATACTTTACACTTTTTTCCCTGAACATTGCTTGCTTCCGTACTTATAGTAGTACAATCACGTATAACAAGAAAGAAGTTTAAAAATGATTACAGTAGTTGTAAAAAGGTGCATCTCTTTCATGTTATTTACCATCAGAGAACCACAGTAAACCAGGCAACTAGAAAGCAAAGACAGCAGTGTCATTTGCATTTCCTGCCAACAGTAGAAATAGTGCTTTCATTACCCATAGTTCTTAATGCCTCGAATGCTGGAATTCATTCTTGTGTTTCAACTCACATTTAGTGTTTCACCAGGAGAGTCTCACTTTTCCCATCAGCCTTCCAGTAACGCCTGGGTGTCTATCATCGCCAGCTCTTCATCATGCACCCACTTCTCCTCTCCCGGTGGGGGACATGAGGCTCGAGGTGACTCGTTCTGTAGAGGTTTGGGAGTCACAGATCTCCGTGGGGGATTGAAGGTCCTGTTAATGCAAGGAGAAGCTGTAGTTTTCAGAGGAGTGAGGGGTGGAGGGGACGGGATACGTGACAGGTAATCAAAACCGCGTCTTCTTTTCAAACTTTTGGGATCTTTTCCCTCGCTGTTACATGCAGATGCAGGAGCTCTCCTATTCAGTGGAGTGAAAGGCGAGAAAACACTGCTTTTCTGCTGTGGGGTAACCTGGGAATTTCAACACAAGGAACAATACATTGGTATTGTTTCTAGTAAACATACATAAATATGAAATAAAACTAAACAGATCAATAAAGTCAATTAATACCATTAAGGTCTTATTTGAAAACAGGTGTGCTGCTTAATTTTTTTCAGAATCTTTTGACAAACAAATTTCAAAAGAACAGCATTTATTTGAAATATAAACCTTTAGTAACATTATTAACTGATTAGTAAGTTTAATTCATGATGAATAAAAGTACTAATTTCTTTTAAAAAATCTTACTGACTGGTTGTGTATATTTGCATGTAATTGAATAAATGTTAACAATTAACAATCACTATTATTATTATAAAAATTACTTTTTAACAATAAAAGTGATCAAATTGATTAAAATTGTAGTGTTATGTGAACAGCTGTATACAATTAGTAACTGACACAATAAGAGTTACAGCTACATTTTTTTACAATTTCTGAAGATATAGGTGCTTTCATGTGTATAGAACAAACAGTTGGAGTTAATAATTACAGTGACGCATGCTGTAACAAGCACCAATAATAAAACCAATCTTTCACCACATAAAAAGAAAACTCATACTAACTCTGCCATTCATTTTTGGATTAGACTGCACAACAGGAGTTGGAGACTGAAAAGAACCCAAGACACCTGAAGGAACCACATCTGAGACCTTCTCCTCCGCAATGCTGAAAAAACGCTCACAAGTCTGTGTAAACAATGAACATAAGTCTAATAAGCAACAACAAAAGACATGAGGAATCACTCTTTGCTAGTACTTAAAAACAAAAGTTTAAAAGCTGATTCATTAACCTGGACAAAAGTCTTCAGACAGGTCATAGCTTCTTGCAGATGGGATTCTTTGGGGTTTACGGAGAATACTGCTTGTTCTCCTGCATAAAGGCTTGGCACAGGCCCAGAGAGCGGTCTCATCTGAAGATTACTAAGAGCGACCAGTGCTCGCAGCTTTACCAGCTCATCTACAGCTACCTGCTCCAGACTACTGTAGGTTCTCACAGAGACCAGGTCAAAGTTCTCATCCACAAGATGCAGTAATGGGGGATGGCCTGAGAAGACATGCAAACAGTCACAATGCGTTTGAAGATATAAAGGATTGAGGAAACTAAGTGGTAGACTCATTGGGGAATTAATTAAATTTACCTTGTTTACCCTCGATGGAGACAATACATCCCACAATGTCCACCTCCCCACAAGGTGAGCTGAATTGAGGGTTTTGAAGTTCTCTGAAGCGTACGCATTTTCGAGCACGGAAATGCTGATGCAACCATTCTGGAGACACCTGGCTCAATCACATTATATGTAAGAAAATTCCATATGCTTTTAATGAAAACAGGGAAGTAATCAGTCTGTGGTGGGAGCAAAGTTGCTAAACATTTAGTTTACCTCAACTTCCTGGAAGAATGTTTTCTTGGTGGCAGTGAGCTGAATGTGAGCAATGCCTGAGCGTTTCTTCCCTTCTGATGTGGCCAGGTGATAAGCCCTATATCTGTGGCCCTCTCTTAGCAAGCCATACAAGTCTTGCGATGGGCGCCAGATATTCAGGGTGTAAACTAGGAAATGAAATAGTACCCAGCCAAAACAGGTTAAATTGGCTCCTTCAACACCTAAACAAATAGTAAAGATGATATCCACTTGGCTCACCACAGTTGCTCTGCAGCTCATTGACGTCAGTAATGCTGAGCTTCCAAACAGGAGTGACATCTCGATTAGGACACCCACCCTTGGCCATCTGGGCTTCCATTACAACCTTCTGCACACGCTCCTGAAGCTCTGCCTGCCTCTCTTCCTCCAAACAGCATCTGTACTTATGCACTGCATCCATCTGTCTCGCACTTAGATGGGCCTATGTGAAAAGTACATCAAGTTAAAACATTTTTTATTTTTATTAAAAGGTTATATTGACACAGTGCTGATTTATTGACTACTACTTTCTTTGTGTTTACTACCAATTGGTGAAAATAAGCAAAAAATATCGACAAAAATTTACCTCAACAGCAGGATCCCTCTCCACTGCCTCATACAACTCTTCCCCATCCTGCAGAGCTTCAATCTCATGTCGACTAAATGTCCTACTTTGGCTTTCTTTTTACCTTATACGTGGAGGAAAAATACTTATCAATCCTTGTGATCCTTATATGCTTGCATACAAACCTCTAAAAAATTTAATGTAAATGAAATAAAAAAACAAGTAAAAACCCTACCTTCCATTTCTTTTTCGAATTGGGTCTGTATTTTGGAAATAAGAAGATCCATGGATTTGTGCTTGGAGTTGCTGTGTTTTCTGGCCTCTCGATCTTCTGCACGATCGTTGCGAAATATAAAGACACCATTGGGCTTCTTCTCCATCCACTGTTTGATGACAAACCCAGTCATTTGTTTGGTACAAAAGCAAAATTATACACTCAGCTTTTACACATCAAAGCGTCTCATTCATAGCAGTTGAAGTAGAGCAGACCTGAGTGGGGTAACTTCTCAACACCACAATGTTCACACAGCTCACAACACCTCCAGCAGTGAACAGTGATGATAGTGGGAGGCTAATAGGCCGAGGGTCACGGTGGTACCCCAATTTAGTGTCCCACCGAGCTCGTCTTGTGCTGTTGGCTGAAATCTGAAATTCAAAAATGACATATAAAATCAAGTCTTGCAGGATTTAGCAGCCATGGATCATCTTAGTTGAACTCTAACTTCACCTTTAGCATCAGAGATTCAGGAGCTTCCAGTGGAGGACAGGCTTCTTGGGAACCAACCAACTCGGCTCCACTGCTCACAATCTTATCACCGATTCGGAGACGGCCCTTGTTTAGCATGGCAGAGAGCGGAGGGTCTAACAAGCCTTTGATGGAGTACCAGCCATCTGTGAGCCAGACCACACAGGACTCCATCTTTGCATTAGGAGTTTTGTCATCTTTCACTGGCTTTTCAGGATTTTGACAAGTTTGAGCAACACCACATACACAGAGCACTAATGTCTTAGCTGGAGTGTCGTCCCTCTCCATGATCCTCCTGAGTGCAGATCTCTGACTGTGGTCCACCTCTACATCATATCTGATCAAGTGCAAATACCAAATGGTTAAGAGTTGTGTTTGAAAAATTTTGGGTGAAAAAGTATGAGCTTTAGTAAGATTCAATACCTGAATTTTAGCTGCAGAAGTACTTGCTCTGGAGTCAAACACAGGCTACCCATCAAATCTGGAAAAGTTATTTCCATGGAGGCCCGTTTCCATACAATCCATCGGTAATGGTTGAATACCCAGGCGTCACTGATCAATTTGGGATCAACACCAGGGGTGTCACACAATGCTCTGCCAAAAAAACGTACATTACCTAAACTAACTCCATGAAACTAATTCCATGTTGTTTCGCAAGATTTTAGCATGTAGATGTACTTGTAGATCTACATGCTATTTATATTAATAGTGTTAAAATATACACCATATGTTTACCTATAAAATTCATCTTTGCCCACAGTACCCTTATTGTCTGGAACCAACCAGCCTCCATCTGCCAGCTGGAGACCACCAGACTCCATGAGGAGCTCATGTTTGAAGAAGTCATTACAGTCAAATCTGAATGATTCAGCATTCTCACTTGTTATTTGTAAGACATTGTGATGTACACCATGCTGATACAGCTGAGATGGAAAAAGATAGAAAAAAATTATAGTAACTGAAATGTACCTCCTCCAAAGTATAGTCTTGCAGTGACTTAAAACAGTGGAATAATTAGGTATTTAAAAAGTTATCAAAATGTACCTCCTCCTGTGTGTATTGACCAGGACATTTGCGTCCCACAGCATCTCTCAGACCTGTCCTGGGGACATCAGAAGTCTTAGCAAGGTAAAGGCTGCCAGGTAGAGGACGAATAGACTGTTTTTTCTTCTTTCTGAGTCTCATGTCTTGCATATCCCTGGCTAGGTTCAAGGTCTCTCGGCATGCCTCTGGGTCTATTAACATCCCAAAAAAAAGAATTAGGATTCATTGTCGTATTCACAGAATCATTCATTTTCATCTCTATATCTTTTGTATACGCGACTGTACAAATTGGCACAATCCCAATACTATGAGACAATGTATATTTAAAATACAAAATTAGAAAAGAGTAAACAGCTACCTTTCTCTTCAGCGTCCATGATTTTCAAAGGTATGCTTTCCACTGAATTGGTTGGTTTAGGTTTAGAACCCTCAAGTAGACTCTTCCTATCACAGTATTGTGCAACACTATCACTATGTGATGTAGAAGTCATATTTTGGTCTATTTGATTTCTATGCTCAGTTGTTTCTTTGTTTTCCTTCTTGAAAGGTGGTATAAAACCAGTGGACACTTTAGAGACATCTTGACAGTTTGATGTCCCAGTCTTCATACCCTTTTGAAAAGGGGGCACAAACACCCCTCCTTTATGGTCTGAGTTGTGTCTGTTTTGGACAGATACAGTTGAACATGGTCGCTCGAGGTTATTTGACTTTTGGTCCACAGGATGCCTGCATATTTAAAAGAACTTGTAAGAATTAAAGATGTCTTGTGATATTAAATGGTAAAGAGTTAACTATTAAAACAGTAAAACAACCTACCAATCTGGACCAGTGACATTCGGCTTGAGGTGGACATTATAACTGAAGACACGCCTGTCTCTTAGAGTTCCTACAACAGGGATTAAATGTAAAAGATACACAGGTTAAACATAGCACCTCACAATAAATTAAAATCCAAAAGTATTTATTTTTTTCATTATTTATAAATAAAAGATCTAACCGTTTGGACAGGTTTTCAGTGGTGTGAGGCCTGAGGTCTTTGCATCTAACGTTTGGTCAAACTCTGAGAGAAGTCGTCTTTTCAAAGAAGGCTGACCTGAATCTAAACAGAACAAAGTATTATATACAACGAGTTAAAAAAAAAAATTCATTCATACAAGGTGACTCATAACACGAAACATTTTGTAGGCTGTACCTGCTACATTTCTGGCATCAAATGGACGCTTCCTTCTGTTCTGGGCAAAAGATCCCTGTGCCTGTAGATCATGAACAGATGGAATTTTTTTGTCCTCTGTCATTGCCAAACTGGCTGATTCATTCAGGTCATCATCTGCCAGTAAAGCTTTAGTGCAAGCCATTGCTTCCTGCTCAAAGTACTTCTGCTGGGTATCTGTGCAACTGTTAAAATTCAAAGAGTGCAAGTCTAGTTGTGCAGGTTCATTCTGAGTTGCTTTAGATGGCAAAGGGTGTAGAGTGCTTTCGGTTAGTCTGTCTTTATGTTGAGGACGGCATTTTGAGGAATCACCCTGTAGCAGCTGGCTATCAGTGACAGTAACTTGGGCATTACAATCTCTGAATAATTTAGAAGCTTCCTCAAGGGCAACTTTTGATACACACACACCTTTACCACTCGCAGTGCTGAAACCATAATTGTTCTTGTTTATTTGTTCAAACTTTAGGTTTCCATCTACTATGTCCTCACTGTTATCAGAACTCTTAGTTTGAGGTAAGACTTCCTTAGATGATAAATTTTCCTCTTCACAATCTTTAAAAAGACTCCCGGCCCTCTGAAGTGCAGTAATAGAGACAGCCACATTCTTCCCTCCTGCTGTAGAGAATCCCATGTTGTTTCCTGAAGAATTTTCAGGTCCATGACGCAAGGAAGTGTCATCATAACCTGCAAATGCCGCTCTAACCTCACTCAGTGCCTTTTCAGAGATAGTAACTTCTTTGCCACTGGCAGTGCTAAAACCTTTACAGCCTTGATGCTGAAGACTCCCAGAAACAAAACTCTCCTCTTCACAATCTTTAAAAAGACTCTTTGCCCTTTGCAGGGCAGTAGCAGAGCAAGTCACCTTCTTTCCACCAGCTGTAGAGAATCCTATGTTTTTTCCTGAAGAATTCCCAATCTCATGCTCATGGCTGAAGGAGACATCACTGCAGCCTGCAAATGCCGCCCGTACCTTAGTCAGTGGCTTTTTTGAGAGATCACCGAAACATTGGTGCTGAAGATCTTCAGATGATAAACTCTCCTCTTCACAATCTCTAAAGAGATTATTTGCCTTTTGCAGCCCAGCAACAGAGATAGCCACCATCTTCCCTCCTGCTGTAGAGAATCCTTTGTGTTTTCTTATAGAGCTAGTATCCATTTGGATATCAAGCACCTGCTTTGTCTTTAGAGATCCATCAGCACATGAGAAACTATCAACAGATTCCGACAACAGATCCTTAGCTGTCTGTAGTGCTCCAGCTGAGACGGACACCTTCCTACCACTGGCAGTACCGAAAGCACAGCTGCCGTAAAGAGGAAGCAACTCAGAAGGATGTTTAGAAAATTCACTTTGAAGGTCTTTCTCCTCACATACTTCTTCCTGAGGGGGTTGCTGGACTGAAGAGGGCTGCAACGAGAGGTCATCAGTCAGGTCAGAGTCTCTGAGAACAGCGTTGGCTTCCATGAGAGACCCATTTGAAAATATCATGCTTTTACAATTTGCAGTAAATAGATTTACTTGTTTGAGTTCAACATCCAGTTTGCCATTCGTTTCCTCCATTTTTGCAGATTCCAAGTCAATATTTTCATCACAGTCTTTAAATATGGCCTTTGCCTTCTTAAGGGCCAATGCTGAAATGGAAACTCCTTTCCCACTGGCAGTCTGAAAGCCATAGCCTTCCTCTGACTGAGGCGATAAAGTTTCTGAGGAAAAAATCTTTGCAAGAACTTCTTTAGGATCACTGCTAGATTTCTGTTCTTGAAAGACCTTCACACTGTTGAAGGAAGGATTATCCACACCATCAGATATTTCAGTTACTAAGTGTGGCTGACTTATTTTCATAGAGGTATTACTCCAAGAAACTGCTTTTGTTTTCTTAAGGCTAGTTGTTGACATAGAGGTATCATGTTTTCCAGAAGCATGGAAAACGAGTTTGTGAGTTTGCGACTCCTCTAAGCTGTCAACATCATTAAGAAGTCTTCTTGCTTGCAAAAGAGCCTTTTCAGACACTTTCAGCTTTGCTCCACTAGCTGTACTAAATCCAAAATGACTACTGGAGTGAACACAAACAACATCTGTGTTTTCACCTAAACAATTCTGCTCTGTTCCTTCATTTCCTGCCAGTTGCTTATTTATCTCTTTACAAGCTCTATTTACATCTCCACAGCTGAAATTTCCATCTTGTTTAGTCTGAACATAGGTTTTATTTTCTGTGTTCATATTGTCAGAAGTATTGACTGAAGGCTCTGTTTCAGCATGCTCTGGCTTTATTAATCCAACATCCACCTCGACTTCCCTATTAAATATGGCTTTTTGATCGTCCTCTTCAAAAACGTGCCTTGCGTGGTTTAAACTCTTTTCTGAGACGCTTATAGCTGTCCCTTTAGCTGTTTTAAAACCAAAACAATTGACTGGAGTATTATCACTGAAATAAGACGGTACACTCTTCATATCAACTAAAGAACTGTCTTCAGCCACTGACAAAGGCACCATTGCATTTTGTGTTTTCTTTGACATGGTGCATGGTAATTTGGCAGCATCTTCAATTTGAATGCGATTAGAACCATTTACTGAAAAAGTGTCTGTCTTGACGGGATGCTTTCCTTTCACAACATCACAGCTAAAACTATCATCAAAGTCAATTCCACTGAGTACATCGGGATCCCACTCTTTCTCTGTAGTGTGGTTGTCTGAGCCAGGATTTGTCGGTTTGAACTGGGTAAATTCATGTTGACTATTTGCTTCTTCCAAAAGATTGCACAATTCTGTAACATCAGCCTTTTGAGATGCTGTCAAAGTGCCATTCTCCTCATCACCATCACGGCTGGAGTTCACTACGGTGGATTTGTGTGTGCTGCTAATGTCGAACACAGTCTGTCTTTCAGCACTTCTTTTGAAATCCACATTTTGATGAATGCACTTTGATGAGTCTGAACCTCTCCCCAATTTCTCTTTCAAAAGAGTCTCTGTTTGAAAGCCAACATTTGAAACTGTAATATTCCTCTTTGAACCGGTTTTATAATCGGATTCATTTGACTGCAGTGAAGAGCAGTTTGAAATATTAATTTTCAAACTCTTTGGACTGTCCCTCTTTGGAGCATCACTAACACACACTCTTGATGCATGGTGAGAGAAGATGGACTGTCCTGTGGGTGATCTATTTGGATTAGTGCTTCCTGAAACGGATTTGCACAATGTTTCTATCGTCTGATAATGTTTTGGACTAGTTCCATTTAAGGTGTTGATCAAAATATCCCCTGCAGCTTCATCTAATGATGCTTTGGCCTTCATTATAGCCTCATCCTGTATGGAAATGTCCTTGTTGTTTGCCGTTTTAAAAGAAGGAAAAAACTCTTTGATGTCTGCGCACAAGGCTGTTGTACCATCCAAATCGGAAAAGGTGGTGGGGCAACCACTGTCGTGACTGATTTCAAAAGTTGTAAGCGTGACTGTTGACTTGTTTGGAGTGGTCACAGATATGTCTGCTAAATTAGAAATGTCCTTGTGACTACCATCTTTGTTCTTCTCCTCAAGTTCTGCTTTATGTTGCACTTGGCCATTTTGGTCACACTGTACGGTCACATCAAGCCGTGCTCCTGGCATTATTTCTTGTGTGAAATCCTCTGCAAATGCCTTGGAAAGCTGTGTCGTATCCAATCCAAGATCAAGATCATGGATTTCTGCAGATAACTGTTTGACGTCTTGTGGCTGTGTATGATAATCGACTGCATTTTCACTGGCGACTGTGGATTCATTAAGGTCACTAGACTCCTCTTCAACTGAGGGATTTTCTGTAAAATGCAGAGCAACAATGTTGTTCAAAATACGCACACAATATATTTATAAGAAAATGTAATACATTGAACACCTTACCTTTGGGCATTTGATCCAAACATACTGGTTGAGTTTCTTTGTGTCCAGTTACTGTCTTTGACAGATCTGAACTTGGCACTTGATACACAAACTTTCTGGGCTTTCTAGAAAGCATGAAAGCAGGCGATTTGTCTAACAAAGACTTCTGACGCTGAGCTCCTTCTGGATAAGACTCGAGTCTTACACTCTGTGAAAAAGTTTGGCTACTTTCTGCAATGCAGTTGAAAACAGTATCACCATTCGTTTCACTGGATGCTACAGTGTTGTGATTGTTTATCAAAGACGAGTCCGGACAGTCTCCATTAAGAATGGATTCTGATAAACTTAGTGGGGTCCATTGAAGGCTATCTTTATTTTTGCTTGGGCTTTTTGTTTCTACATCATCCATTAATTTCTCTTCTGGTTCTGAAGTTAGAACAACTGATTTGACATCCTTTGGGGAATCGGTTATTCTCCTTCTGATCCTCTCTTTGGTTTTGATTCTTCGCAGAGTTGAAGTGCTGTTGCTGAAGAATATTGACAACACATCCTCAGCACCATCAAGAACATTCTGCACTGTGCTGCGGACATCCCCATCCTCTATAGCATTGGGAACCTTCTGCTTCCACAGACCACTTGTATCAAGAGATGTACTTGGAGAGCAAACAGGCTTTTCTCCCAGTTCATCAGCCTGAATAGTCTCACTTTTGGCTATCATTGAAGAGAAAAGATCAGAATAATCAGAATTATCTTGGAGTTAATGATATGTATATGCATTTCAAATTAACCATTTTGTTTATTTTCTGTATAGTTTCAAATATACGGTGTCACACTCACCATCTTGTTTTAGTGTTGTATCGCTCAATGTTGCATTGCTTGCAGAGCCTTTCGAAAGAGACGGGAAGAGTTTCCGCACAAACTAGTGTGTATAAAAGTAAGAACAAGCATCACCATTAATTACATGTTGGTAAAAACAGGCTCTTAGCATTTCAGGCATCATAATCCAAAATTCTTGACATTATAGATACAGAAATTTAGATTTGCACTTACAATTGCTTCCTTGTCTTTGAGGCCACTTGATAGAGCGCGTTCCTCTGTTTTGGCTAGAGAGAAATAAGAATAACTCTTGCTGAATAGCTCATTTCTGATCAGGAGACCAGGGGAATTGCAACACATGCAATTCAAAGGATTCAAGATACAACGGATTAATAACATTTATTTTTTAATGACTTTAACACTCTGACTTGTATTCGACATTTATATTTTTCATTGGTTTTTTTTTCCTAGCACATTTCATTTTACATTCTCCTCTACTAAATTCATCTAAAGAGACAAGACTTTAATTTTCATACATACGCAACATCACAGTGGGAGTCAAAGAGGATGGTGTGTTAAAGGAACTGGTCCAGGATAGGTCAGGGTTGATTTGTGCCCCAAGGCTCTCAGATATCTGTTTTGCTGAACGTGCCTGTAACAGAACAAACTCAGCATTATGATTAATGTCTAGAACGCCATCTGAACTTAATGTGAAAAAGTGTTTACAACCAACTTTACTTTTGGAATGTGACATGATCCTGAAACAGGATGGTTGAAGAGGTTCAAAAATAAGAGGGCTTTATTGCTTAAGACTGACATTAGCCAAAATAAAAAAAATTAACATTTTGCTGAGAAGACAATGCACTTGTTTGGACAAACATGCATGCCATGAATGAATTATGCAAAAAACAAGACCAACAGCATGCATTAATAAAATAAAAATGATATGACCTAGGGTTGGGCGATTTTCCAGATTTTATCGATTAATTCGAATTTAATGTTTTGCCACGATTTTATTTTTTAGAAATCGATGAATCGCGATTTTGAATATAAATATTACCAAATGTTAGAATTAGACACTTTGACAATATGATATGTGATAACAGTAAAGAGAAAAGAACGATCCAACCGCATGTCGGTGCACATGATTAACCGCTCTGTGAAGGACCATAAATATAGTGCTAAGCGCCATTCACACAGAATGTGCTTTTGTGTTGACAAAGATGCGACGCAGGCAGTGGAATAGGTAAAACATGCAAGAAGATGGGAGTGAACGTCTTTTAACTTGAGCGCAGTGTTTTTAGAATGGCGTTTCATGCATGAGACACTGCAAGAGACTCGAGTGAAACAGTCAAACACATCCATGTTTACACAGAAAAAACAATGGAAAAGCAGCGCAATCGAATAAAAAACCTGTAAAGAACTACTACTGTATGTCTGATATTTCATGTTTGCATCATGGTGACAGGCTGAAAGCTGCTGTTGTTTTTACAGAACATTTA